>NW_027095723.1:58574-349929 GCF_036850995.1 Saccopteryx leptura
TACTCAGCAATATAACTAAGCATTTATTAAAATATTGAGCTTGATGGATATCATTGGAATTAGAAATTTTGTATGTGATAATTCTGAAGATTTATACAGAGCATCAAAAACTTAAAATCATGCCTGAAAGACAGCATTCAGAAAGTAGAAGTTGGATGTCAACTCAATTCCCTCAGGAAGAATTATACAATTTGGGTTTATGTGGTGAATATTTTATAAAGAATTCTCACACCCAGACATACATCGATATATATATATATATATATATATATATAATATATAATTATATTGAAATCTGTGTTAATATAGATATAGAGAACAATGTATAGATACAATTTAATTTTGTTGAAATTATCAATTAGTATTATATCATATTTCTTGTGTCAATGTTAAATATGCTCACTTTTGATTATTGAAATGTTTAAGATTATCATCTCTCATGAATGTGTCTGGTGTACGTATATATTATTCATTTTTGTAGCAACAGGGTATGATGTATGTAATGTGCTTTGTGTTTAAGTTTATGAGATGTTGATTAACGCTGGCTCATGGTTTAGTGGATGAATATTGGTGTTTGCAAATCTGCAAATGTGATGAATTTTTTGTGATTTAGGATAGATGTGTGCTGGGTGTTTGTGTGTTAGTTCTGCACTTATTTATGTATGTGCATTGCATTTCCTGTAATGGTAGATTGTGTGCTTTATATATTAGGTGATTTAGATATAGAATGTCTTACTGAGCATATTCTTATGAAACCGGTGGAATCAGAATATTTGTAAAATATGAGATAAAATTAAAGAATGAGAGGATGTGAAAATCCAGGAGTATAAGAAAAAATACTTGGGCATTGCAAAAGGCGCTGAGTGAGGAGGCCGATTAAATGAGAGTGTAGAGAAGAGTGTGTAAGGTTATGTATGCAGTAACATGGGATTGCATTAGAAAATAAAAGTATGGAGATGCCAAGTTCTGAAGTGCATAGGACATAATCTGGATACTGAGGCCAAGCAATCTAACTCTTATGCATTCATCAAGTAGAAATGTGTCCATATTGCAAATCAATGTAACAGAATGTTAAGAATATCTTGTCAAGTAGTCCCATCCTGAAAGCAACCCAAAGCTTAGAAGAGTGTAATCTGTAAAGATATTATAGTCATGCCACATGCAACAGGGGTAAATTTTATAACAAAAGTATATATTGTGGTCTTCCATTGCCATAAAATTTATAGCAGGTATAACTAATCTACGGTCTTAAAAGTTAAGAAATTATTAATCTTTATATGGTAAAGACAAAATTTCGGTGCATGTGGTAGAGTGTAAGGAAACAAACGATGGGATCTGAGTGCCGATGGGTCTGCTGAGGGTGAGCATGACTGTGTACACGTGGGCTGTGCAAACATGTGGATGTGGAAGGGTCTTCAAGTGGGCATCAGTATTTTAATCTCACTTCTGGAGGATCCTACCACTTTGGTCCTGTTTTTAGTTTTTAGTACTTGCACACCCTCCATGTAATGTAACATGTCCCTGTCTGGCTTATATTAACATATTCTTTCAAGTTATTCTGACAAAACTCTCATCCCCTTAGTCCCTTTTACTAGTATTTCCTCAAATATACCAGTAGTGTCCTCTATTTATTTTGGCCTTCATCAGTCCTATAAAGTGGTTTATTTTTTGTTCATGGAAAAATATTGTTTCTACTGGGGCCCCATTGAAAAACATGCAGAAGACTTTTGAATTTTTTTTTTTATGTACTGGGCAGCCTTTTATCTACAAAGAACAGAATCACTCCACTCATCTCTGGGCTTTATCTGGATCCCAACCTCCCTTTGCTTCCTATTCAGTATTTCCCCCTATAGCACCATGGAAATGATTGGATTGTCATGAGCCATATCTAGGCATTGCCATACAGACCTTGTTTGTGCCCCTCTGGTCTATTGCCTTTACTAGATGAATGGGACACAGGCATTTTGGAAGTTCTAATTATATGTGAAACATTTTGGTATAATCCTAGGATTCCTAGGAATAAAAATTTCAAAAAGAAGGCAAGTAGATTTTGTGTGAAGTCTGTAGTGGTAATGATGGCCATGCCCTGTGTGAGCATGTCGAGTGAAAGTTCATCACATGATATTTCAGAATTCTCCGTATGTTATGTCTATTTTGAGTGACTTACATGATGTAACTCTGTGGAATGAGGATGAAGTATTGGATGTATGTTCTAGTGGAGTTGCGTGTGTATGTTCTGGTACATTTCTGGTGAGCGTTGTTGACGTTGGTAAAAGGGCATGGCGAATGGATGTGCACGTTTGTTAGTGGTGTGACAGCACATGTGCACAGTGCAGGAGAAGGCCCTGTTCTCAGAGTGGGATTGTAAGATGCAGTGTCAGGACATGAGTGTAGGTCTCAGAATGAGCATCTTTATTTATTTTTGTTGGATTTTTTTGTTGGATTTTTTTTTGTATTTTTCTGAAGTTGGAAATGGGGAGGCAGTCAGACAGACTCCCGCATGCGCCCCACCGGGATCCACCCGGCATGCCCACCAAGGTACGATGCTCCACCCAGCTGGGGTGTCGCTCTGTTGCGACCAGAGAGGGCAATACTCTGCCCTTCTGGGCCGTCACTCTGTTGTGACCAGAGGGATTCCATCGCCTGAGGCAGAGGCCATGGAGCCATCCTCAGTGCCCAGGCCATCTTTGCTCCAGTGGAGCCTCGGCTGTGGGAGGGGAAGAGAGACAGAAAGGAAGGGGTGGGGGAAGGGTGGAGAAGCAGATGGGTGCTTCTCCTGTGTGCCCTGGCCAGGAATTGAACCCGGAACTCCTGCACGCCAGGCCGACACTCCACCACTGAGCCAACTGGCTAGGGCCAGAATGAGCATCTTTATGCAGGTTGGAGTCTTGGTGGTGGAGGGACAACGCATAAGAAAGACAGTAGAAAAAAGGTCATGCACAGTGGGGCAAGTGCTTTTTCTAGAGTTTGGCTGAGAATGAGGGATTTCTACAGGTTATCTACATGAGGGAGTGTGAAATCTTTTGTGGATTTAGTTGTATATATGTGACTCTGAAATGATTATGTGAAGAAATGAAGGTGAAGGTATAACTATGCGATGCCAGTA
Source organism: Saccopteryx leptura (assembly GCF_036850995.1). Taxonomy (NCBI): domain Eukaryota; kingdom Metazoa; phylum Chordata; class Mammalia; order Chiroptera; family Emballonuridae; genus Saccopteryx; species Saccopteryx leptura. Next base: position 61,681 of record NW_027095723.1, read on the forward strand.
AAGAAAAGGGAAGGATCAATGGGGAATGGGGGCTTGTGTATTTGTGAGAAGATGTGGAAGAGAAGCAGTGCCATACCTGTGTGAAGGGTAGAGAAGTGTGCGTGTGTGTGAGGACACGAGTCAGTGCTCATCTGAGGGGGCAGGTTGTGATGACTCTCCCACTCACATGTCAGCTCAGTCCACTACGTCACCCACAGCTGTCCCAGTGTTGCTATGCTGCTGATAGTTTGTACTGAGGCTCCTCGCCCTGTCATTGAAGGCACACACCCCCCTTTTTTTTTTTACCTCTGCCAAAGTTTAGAACTAATCTGTCTGCCCTGTAGCCCTTTCATGTTTCTGAGGGGACAGTGGAATCGGTAGATACTGGGTCAAGCAGCTCAGCTTTGTCTCTTGTCCCAGCTCAGATCCCACCTGTATATTACTTACCATCCTCAGCAGGACGGGGACGCTTGGATACAGAGGAGACAGAAGAGAAACATTCTGTTGAGGAGGAGTTTTCATCTGCTGTCTGTCCAGGGGGTGGGACCTCCACTACTAATTCACATTCTGGAGAATTGAATAAAAAAAGAAAAAAGAAAATTGAGATGAGGTATTTGCTATGGTCTGTGTGAATTCCAAAAATACATGTTGAGTGGACATTATTTTTCAGACATCATTACCACCTGTGACATTGGTCTCATAGTAATTAAGGTGACTTTCCCATTTAAAATTCTATGTATACCAAAATATAAGTAAACAGTTATTAAGATACTGGGAAAGAAGGATGTCTGTGGGATTAGTTATCTTGTATATGAAATTTCCATAGATCTATAAAGATTATAAAAACTTAGAAACATGCCTGAAAGGTATTAATAGTATGGAGGAACTAAACATTGGATATCAACTTAATTTCCTCATGAAAAAATGGTACAATTTGATGATATTTGGTGGAATTTTTATGTAGAATTCTGCACATATATCTATTTATATTGATATCTATGTTGTAGATTTATGTAGACAGAGATGTAAAGATACATTTTTTTGCAAAAATTAACTGCATTATTATGATGTCATTATTTCTGTTTCCGTGTTAACCATGCACACTAGTCATTATTGAAATGTGTCTCATGAATATTTCTATGTCTCATGAATATTTCTGGTGTATATATAATTCACATTTGTCGCCAAATGGAATGTTGAATGTAATGTGCTTCGTGTTTAAGTGCATAACGTGTTGGTTTTACTGGGTCAGTTTTTAATGCGTGATGGGTTTGGTGTGTGTGATCTTGAATATTGATCAATTTTGTGTGACTGAGGATGGAATGTATATGTTTCTATTTGTTAGTCAGGACATATTTATGTGTGTAAAGTGAATTTCCTATAAATAGGGATTTTTTTGTGTTTTGTATATTCTATGTTTTATGTATGGAATGCTATTACTGAGCATATGCTTTTGAAATCAGTGGAATTAGTTTACCTGTAAACGTTAGGGAATAATTAAGGAAGGTGAGGATGTGATAATCAAGGAGAGTAAGAGAAAGAATACAAGGACTTTAAACAAAACGACACTGTGTGAGAATCCAAAGTAATGAGAGTGCAGAGATGAGTATGTCAATTCAAGTGTGCAGGAACATGTGATTAGAATAAAAAAAATATGGAGATCTGAGTTCTGACCAGTAATATATACAGTACAGAAACTATGGTCTAGCAGTATAACTCTCAAGCATTCATCAAACAAAATGTGTCCACATTGAGACTTGATGTAATAGAATGTTAACATCTCCTTTCCTAGTAGTTCCAGACTTAAAGCCACCCCAAAATAAGAAAGGTGTAATCAATATAGCCATTATATTTATGTATCATTATGCATATATAAAGTATGAACACACTAATTCTACATGCAACTTGGATAAATTACACAATGATAACAATGAGTGAAAGGATCCAGACACAAGGTATATATTATATATATTGTGCCCTTCTATTTCCATAAAATTTAAAAAGAGGAATAACTAATCTAGGATTTTAGAAATGAGAGAAATTATTTTTTGTATGGTTGGAGAAAAGTATGGCATAGAAAATTTAGATGCATGTAGAGGATTATAAGGAAATGAATGATGAGGATAGTGAGCACTGATGGTTCTGATGAGGGTGACTATGAATGTGAACACCTGGGCTATGAAAACATATGGATGTGGTGGGGTTTTCAACTGGGCATTTCTGAACCCTACCTCGAGTTCTTTTCTTCAAGATCCCACCACTTTAGGCTTGTTTCAATTTATTATGGTTTTCATACCTTCTCAGTAATATAACATACCCTTGTTTGACTCATAGTAATGTAATCTTTCTTGTTTCTCTCAAATAACTCTCATCCCTTAGTCCTTCTCCCATTATTTCCTCAAATATAACACTGTTGTAAACTGATCCTTGAGGGTCCTCCGTTTTTTTTTAACATTTTGTATATTGATTTTAGAGAGAGGAGAGAGAAAGAGAGAGAGAGGAGAGAGAGAAAGAGAGAGAGAAAGGGGGAGGAAGAACAGGAAGCATCAACTTATAATAATTGCTTCTTTTATGTGTCTTGACCCGGCAAGCCTGGGATTTCATACTGGAGACCTCAGCATTCCAGATTGACACTTTATCCACTGTGACACAACAGGTCAGGTAACCTCCAGGTTTTTTAATGTGTTTTTTCCTTGGAATTTATTGCTTCCAGTGGTGATCACATTAAAGAACATGCAGAAGCATTTTGAGGTTTTTTGTTTGTTTGTTTGTTTGTTTTGGGGTTTTCTTTTGTATCAATTGATGGGCAGACTCACTCAGCTCATCTTTGGCCTCTTCAAATTCCAACCTCCCTTTACAACCTGTTCTATAGTTCTTCTTTACCATCACCAGTTAGTGTGTCTTTAGAAGAGATGCAAATTAAGTCATCTAATGACTAAGAAGCAGCCTCCCAGGCTTCCTAACCTTGAGTTAGAGCCATGGTTCTATATATAGACTGTAAATCATCTTCTTATAAAGATCTTGAGAAATTAAATAGAAATAAGAGAGGCCCTGGACAGTTGGCTTAGTGATAGAGTATCAGCCTGGTGTGAAGATATCCTGGGTTTGATTCCTGATCAAGGCACACAGGAGAAGCAACTATGCTTCTCCACCCCTCCTCTTTCTCTTCCTCTTCCTCTTCCTCTTCCTCCTCTCCCTCTTCTTCTTCCCTCACTCCCTTTCCTCTTTCCCTTCTCTCTCTCTCTCTCTCTTACTCTTTCTCTCCTGCAGTCATGTCTTGATTGGCTTCAGTGAGTTGGCCTGGGGCGCTGAGGATTGCTCCATGGCCTCTGCCTCAGGCGCTAAGAAGAGCTTGGTTGCTGAGCAATGGAGCAACACACCAGATGAGCTGAGCATCGCCCCTTAGTGGGCTTGCCATGTGGATCCCCGTCGGGGAACATGTAGGAGTCTGTCTCTCTGCCTCCCCTCCTCTCACTAATACAGAACAAAAGGATAATGATAATTATAGGTGTGTTCTCTGTTTCTTTTTTAAAAAATATAGATTTTATTGATTTTTTAGAGAGGAAAGAGAAAGGGGAAGCATCAACCTGTAGTAGTTGCTTCTCATATTGCCTTGACTAGACAAGCCTTGAGTTTCAAACTGGAGACCCAAGCATCCCAGGTTGATTCCTTATCCACTGTGCCACCACATGTCAGGCAGTGTTTCTTAGTTTTGTATTCTATCTGTCCATTAAACAATAAGAGATTACTATGTGACATGTTTAGTGAATATAGTTGGCCTTCATCTTCATGGATAGTGAAATATGTTTTCTATGAAACTTTTAAATGTGTAGTAATCTATCTATCTATCTATCTATCTATCTATCTATCTATCTATCTATATGCACACACACATACACACACACACACACACATATCTATAATGGATGACAGGGGTTGCACAAAGTTCTTTGTAAATAGAACAGAGACTGCTGTCTCCTTTCTTCCTGGTCATACAAGTATATTTATTATCACCTTTCCTTGAAAATAATGACCGTGTGATTACATTTCCATGTTGAAAAATGAATGGAAATGCCACGTTTGACTTTCACACATGTCCATACAAACCTGTATGTGTCCGTCAGCTCCTCTCTTTCCTAGATATCTGGGATACTGATACCAGGGTCTGCTTGAAAGGTGCATGTTAAAGTTTCCATCTACCCAGGCACATAAATTATCTCCTGGAGAGGACTTGCCCTAGTCGTCTCTACATATCTGCTGATTTGTAATGTAGTTAGTAGATGGATTCACTTGTGTATTTGTCGCTACAGCCTAATCTATTTTAATGAGCTAGGGGTATAATGTGTTTTTGAGATGCAAGTAATTGGACCTGGTACATAATTATTGGCCAGTTATATTAAATATTAACATGTCTTTCCGTTGCTTATTTAATGTTCTAAATATGGGTATATGTCAATACGTGTGAATGTGTTTTTACATGTCTCATAGTTTATACTCAATAACTTCTATAAATATACACAATTTTTTTAAGTGAAATGAAGATAGCCTTTACGGAGGTCCACTGGAGGATGCAGAAATCCCAAACCTGTTGGAAATAGCGGTCTCTTTAGCAATGTGAGCCACCACTTGCAACCTTGGGATTGGCTCCATTCTGTCCCCCCTCCCAGCACTGAGAAACTTCCTCATAGCAGTTACTTGTTTACTTTTAATCTCCAGAGTAAACAAACTGTTCCAGTTTCTCATTTAAGGGGTGTTTTGTGTTTGTACATGTGTGTGTGTGTATCATTTTTTCCTTGCATTGCACACAGAAACCTCACGTTTACATCCTCACGATCAACAACAAAACAATTTATTTTTAATCCTGAGTAAAAAAATTCTTTATATCATTACCCTCTTCTTCATACAACCAGATTTAGTGTTCAAAGTTCTTTCCTGCACCCCAATTTTCTCATTACCTCTATTAGCCAGACTTTCTTCTCTCTCTCTCTCTCTCTCTCTCTCTCTCTCTCTTTCTCTTTTTGTCACAGAGAGAGACAGAGAGAAGGACAGATAAAGACAGATGGACAGGGAGAGAGACAGATAAGAAGTATCAATTCTTTGTTGAGGCACCTTAGTTGTTCATTGACTGCTTTCTTATTTGTGCCTTGACTGTGTGTGGGGGGGAGACTACAGTAGAGCGAGTGACCCCTTGGGTTCAAGCTGGTGAGCTGTGCTCAAACTAGATGAGCCCGCAATCAAGCCATTGACATCGGTGTTTCAAACCTGGGTCCTCTGTGTCCTAGTCCAGTACTCTATCCACTGTGCAACCCCTCGTCAGGAGAGCCAGATTTTTTTTTTTTAACAGGAGAAAGTCCTATTGGAAACTAGTAACAAAATCAGTTATTTAACCAATACCCTTAAATAGAAATCAAATGAAGGGAAATACCTTTTCTAAGAAATATCATACTAATCAAGCACTATGTCTATAACAGTGATCTAGAGTGACACAGTATAGGTAACACAAGTCCTAAGAGACAGTGACAAGGACCCAGCCATCTGAGTTTTCTGTTCTCGGACTATGTGGGCCCTCAAAAAAATATATGTATATATACCAGCAACTTCTCTCTCTCCCTTCCTCTCTCCCTTTTCCCTTCCTCTCTGCCTTTCTTTCCCTCTCTCCCTTTCTCCCCCCGTCACCCCCTCTCTCCATTGCTCCTCCTTTCTCTTGCTCTGTCATGACTACTAGGAATTCTCTCTCTCTCTCTGTTTAGAAAACAGTACCTGGTTACCCCATGCTCAGAGATTGTACTTAACGCATACCTCTTGACACTTCTGCAGGTTTGATGGAATAGCCGCTGTCCAGATGTCTCCTTTTATGTTTACGCTTCATGGTTCAACTCTTTAAAGAGTCAGAGCAGGTGTACTTCTAACCCTAACTCTACTCTCAGAGTGTCCGTTGATGATGACAATGAGTTAAAATACTACAAGTGAAATCAATAGAAACAAATTCAAATCAATAACAAGTCACTAGAGAGCCTTTTCTCCTCACCAAGTCACTGTTCTGACCAGTGCTTAGCACATGACCAGGACTGTTATCGCTAAGGCGACCACAGAATTCTGTGACCTCGCTATAACATCAGTAAGGCATCAGCAGTATTTTACAACCTGGGTATTACATCATGCACTCCAAGGACCCAGCTAATATTCATAGAAGTATACATCACTGTCACACCCACTGACGAGAGTGATTCGTTTTATCCAGTAGAAAACTCTACCATGAACTTGAATTTTTACTTTTATTTATTTTTCTTATTTACTTTTATTTTTTTGGAAAGATGTTATTTCTTGCTTTTATGGCGGGGTGACGTGGGGGTGAGGAGTATAATTGTTTCATTGTAGTTGTTCATTGCTTGCTTGTTGTGTGTGCCTTGGCTGAGCAAGCCTAGGGTTTTGAACCACATGACCTCAGTGTTCCAGGCTGAGGCTCTATCCACTGCGCCACCATAGGCCAGGCCGTGAACTTGAATTTTTAAAAATCTTTTCCTTGATATTAAAACTAGAGGATAAATTACTTGGACTCAACCAGGGAAATTATTTTATGCATCTAGGGTAACCACACTGCTAAATCTCAGTGGCGAGGCTAAGCATTACCTGAGAAAACTAGGCTTAGAACCATCCCTATCTGGTGGAAATTGTAAATTTTACATGTATCTCATTGGGAGTACTATTTAACTTACGTACAAACATAACATATGTGAGGAATATATTTGTCTATTTTTTTTTTTTCCATTTTTCTGAAGCTGGAAACAGGGAGAGACAGTCAGACAGACTCCCGCATGCGCCCGACCGGGATCCACCCGGCACGCCCACCATGGGGCGACGCTCTGCCCACCAGGGGGCGATGCTCTGCCCATCCTGGGCGTCGCCATGTTGCGACCAGAGCCACTCTTAGCACCTGAGGCAGAGGCCACAGAGCCATCCCCAGCGCCCGGGCCATCTTTGCTCCAATGGAGCTTTGGCTGCGGGAGGGGAAGAGAGAGACAGAGAGGAAAGCGCGGCGGAGGGGTGGAGAAGCAAATGGGCGCTTCTCCTGTGTGCCCTGGCCGGGAATCGAACCCGGGTCCTCCGCACGCTAGGCCGACGCTCTACCGTTGAGCCAACCGGCCAGGGCCTATATTTGTCTATTTGAAAACATAATTCCATATAATTCTAACATTTATCAAATATGCTCCCACCCTCCCCCTGCTCTACTATTGGGAATAGTCTCCTATAGTTTTTGGCATAAGCCATTATCTCTCTTGCTACTCTTATCACTTCCACAGAAGCATGGGAAAATGGAAGCCCCTAACCCTTGTTGTGAATGCTGTTCTCGTCAGGCTGGATGGTCTCAATTTCCAGGCTTCTCAGCCCCAGCCTCCATCTTCTGGAAATATCGGGGCTCTGTACAGGGTGTGGACTCTGTACAGTCAGCTCTATCGTACATCCCCCGCACCCCCTGAATACGCCTCCTTCCACAGGGGCTACATGTGTTTACTTCCAAACCTTAGTGGTTACATGACAACCAGGCCGTGACTAAGCCTCTTCAGTCTTCTTTACCGCCAGCAGGCCCTGCCTCTGGTTGTTACCCCCTTACCCTGGGCTCAACTGCTTTTAGCCACTATGTGGTAGGCACATTTTTCGAGGAATTTTAGCTTGCTAGCTATCAGGAAAAGATAAACAAAAATTAGACAAGAGTTTTCATATAGCAAATTCATAAAAATTAGATCAAACTATACAAATGATTGTAAGGATATGAATAAAAGAAATCTTCTTGACCTAAGATGAAATTTTGACCTATGTAAGTGAACAATTGTTGATGTTGAAGAAGTACTAACATGTTGCAAATTAATTAAGCATATAATCTATGACCTTATCATCTTATTCCTTAAAGGTATCTGTATAAGGCTAATTCTTACAGCATTGTTTACACCAGCAGGGAGTTAGAATTTTAGTTTAGTTAGTTTCCACTCAAGGGGAATGGGTAAGCAAAATGTAGTGTGTATATATTACAGAATTAACTTCCAAAGATAGAAGTCAAGCCCATTAAAATATATTCATAGAGGGAGGCATAAGTAGAAGGAATTGGTGATCAGAGAGGTAAAAGAAAACTGTTTTTAATTAAAAAATCACAAATGGTTTTTTAACCAGGCAAGTGACTAAGAAGAATTATTAACTTAATAGTAAATAATTTTTAAATATTAAAAAATAGAATATTCCCTCCCCCCAGAATAGCCCAAATTAGGTCTCGATGTGAAAGAATGTTGTAAAGTTCCCTTACTATATTAGTGTCCTCTCGCTGCTCTAACAAATCACCACAAATTTTGTGGCTTAAGATAAAAGTGTACTATAGTCCTGTATGTTACAAGTTCAATGCAGGTTTTAAAGCCCCAAACCAAGGTGTCAGCAGGATAGGGTCCATCTGGAACTCTAGGAGAAAATCTGTTTCCTTGCCCTTGTGAGATTCAATAGGCTGCCTGCATTCCTTGGCTTTTGTTCTCTTCCTTCATCTTCAAAACACATTACTGCACCATCTCCCATTGTTACATCGCCATTCTATTAGTCCCCTATCTTCCTGTTATATAGATCACCCTTTTTTTTTTAATTTACAGGAGGGGAGATAGTGCGATAGACTCCCACATACACCCCCACCAGGATCTACCGGGCAACCCTTGTCTGGGGCCAATGTTCGAATCAGCCTGGTGCTGATGCTTAAAGCAATTGAGCCACTGACTGTGGCAAGGGTAAGAGGAAGAGAAGGAAGAGAGAAAATGGGAGAGAAGAAGACGGTTGCTTTTCTGTGTGCCCTGACCAGGGAATGAACCCATGATGTCCATATGCCGGTCCAATGCTCTATGCACTGAGCCAACTAGCCAGGGCTCATGTAGACTCTTATGTTTACACTGGCCCCACATAAAAAACACAAAATTTTTGTTGCATCCACAAAAAACACTTGTTCTTACCTAATTTGAGTGTGCTGATCTCAAAGCTGACATTAGTTTTTCTCTGTAAGCTACCGTTTTTTTGCAATTCAATATTTTATGCTTTCATCTTATTGTCAAATTTTCAACATTTAGTTTAACATAATGAAGTATAATGTCTTCTTGGGTATAATTTTTGTGAAAATGTAATTTATATAATGCAGTAAATATACTAATACACTAAAAGATATAATTGCGTCAGAATTTGTCTACAATTTCAAAATAGAACATATTCAAACACTTTTTTTTTTTTTGTATTTATTCTGAAGCTGGGAACAGGGAGAGACAGACAGACCCTCGCATGCGCCCGACCGGGATCCACCTGGCACGCCCACCAGGGGCGACGCTCTGCCTACCAGGGGGCGATGCTCTGCCCCTCCGGGACATTGCTCTGCCCCTACCAGAGCCACTCCAGTGCCTGAGGCAGAGGCCAAGGAGCCATCCCCAGCGCCTGGGCCATCCTTGCTCCAATGGAGCCTCGCTGCTGGAGGGGAAGAGAAAGACAGAGAGGAAGGAGAGGGGGAAGGGTGGAGAAGCGAATAGGTGCTTCTCCTGTGTGTCCTGGCCGGGAATTGAACCTGGGACCTCTGCACGCCAGGCCGACGCTCTACCACTTAGTCAACCGGCCAGGGCCTCAAACACTTATTTTAATCATAAAATTTTCACAAAACTTATTTAAGTTCTATTCAGCAAAAATTTGCATTTGTAGCTCTTGCGTTTGTGTACTTGTTGAGGACAATCTCGTTTGATGCTCCAGCAGTAGTCTGCTCATCACTGAACAGCTCCAAGATTTTCGGGAAACTTCTCAAGGTGACTGTTCAGAAAGTGAATCTTAACGCTCATGTTTCATCCAGTGTCGCGGAAAGCCAACAGCATCCTTTGAACCAGAAGTTCATAGTTTTTTGCTTTTTTGTTGCCAAGGAAGTTCTTTGTAACTGCCACAAAGGACTGCCATGCTGCTTTCTCCTCCTTATTCATCTTCCAGGCAAATTCTTCGTCAGGAAAAATTTCTCCGGTAACATATATGTTTTTCTTTTAACAGCATTATTAAGATATAATCCATATACCATCCAAAGACAGTTTAAATTGTTTGGTAGTTTTTAGTGCATTCTCTGAGATGGGCAACTATAGCCATATCTAATATCAGAACATTTCCTTTATCCCCAAATGAGACCATGCACCCATTAGCAGTCAGTCTCCATTCTCTTCCCTTGGTCTCTGGCAGCCACTGCCACTGTCCTGCTTTCTGTGTCTATAGATTTGCCTATGCGGGACATTTTATATCAATGGGTTCCTATAATGTGTGGCATTCTGTGACTGGTCTCTTTCACTTAGCACAATGTTTTCGGGTTAGAGCTGTGTGTAGCAGTTTGGATGTTGGCTTTTATCTGTTATTGCCATGTGTTTTTCTTACTGCTGTCTGGGGCACTAGCATGTCACCATGTTGTTGGCTTTCTTAAGACCTCTTGTTAATTTATTCAGGGCTAAGGTTTTCAGTAGCTCTTGCAATCAACAGACCCCCTTTCACCTTTGATTCAGATATTTTATGCACTAGGAGACACGTTTTCTGCAGCTGATATTCTGAATGTTCACACTTAATGTTAACGTACAGTTCTTTAAAGTACCTCCTAGTGGGTTTGAAAGCCAAAAAACCAGTTACTGGCATATGTACACTCTTTGGTGAATAAAAATTTATTTAACAAACAATGAAGATTTTCATTTTTTTAAAGCTTTGCAATGCTTTCCCATTTATCCTTTGTGCTTGGTCATTAGTATCACTGTACAACTCCCCTAACTTGTCTGTCTTTTTCTTTGTCATGTAGATTCTTCACCATATTCTTCAGTAGATGAACCTTAATTAAACTTTTGCAATGACCCTACTTTTGGTACTCTTGGTCATGATGTTACTTGTTTTTCTCACTGTTACCTATTGGTGTATATTTAGTTCTTTCTGATATTTTCTTTTTTTTTTTCATTTTTCTGAAGCTGGAAACGGGGAGAGACAGTCAGACAGACTCCCGCATGCGCCCGACCGGGATCCACCTGGCACGCCCACCAGGGGCTACGCTCTGCCCACCAGGGGGCGATAATCTGCCCATCCTGGGCGTCGCCATGTTGCGACCAGAGCCACTCCAGCGCCTCAGGCAGAGGCCACAAAGCCATCCCCAGCGCCCGGGCCATCTTTGCTCCAATGGAGCCTTGGCTGCGGGAGGGGAAGAGAGAGACAGAGAGGAAAGCGCGACGGAGGGGTGGAGAAGCAAATGGGCGCTTCTCCTGTGTGCCCTGGCCGGGAATCGAACCCGGGTCCTCCGCACGCTAGGCCGACGCTCTACCACTGAGCCAACCGGCCAGGGCCCTGATATTTTCATAGTGTAATTAAAACATAAGTTAGAAAGTGGCAAAGAACAGCAGAGGTGCAGAGGCACTTATGACGGACGGGCAAGGCCACCAATACACACCTGCCATCTCACTTCAGGTCAAGTTGGGTTTTACCATAAGTGAAGTGATTTTGGTGTAAACTTAACAGGACAATTGTTCAGTTTTTAAACTTATTTCAGTTTTTTAAGCAATATGGAAGTATAACTGAAAAAATTGTATTATATATTTAAAATGTATAATGTCACAATTTGATATTTTTGAAATTACCCCAATGTCGTCTTTGAAAAAAATGTCCGTTCAGGTCCTTTGCCCATTTTAAAAATCAGGTTGTGTTTTGCTATTGAGTTGTATGAGTTCTTAATATATTTTGGATGTTAAACTCATATTGGATATATGAATGCAAATATTTTTTTCTGATTTTGTAGTTTGTCTTTCCATGTTGTTGATTGCTTCCTTTGCTATGTAGAAGTTGTTTCAGTTCTTTAAAACCTTTCTGATTTCAGAGTTAAGAATTAGGGATTATGTACTGTATTGCCTGCCTTCAGTGCTCCTTATTTGTGTTCCCATCGCACAAACATTACATATGTCTTTAGCATGGCTCCTGGCACATTGACTGAAAGCTATATGTTCACATGTCTCTTGTCTGTTTATATAATAGAGTTTTAGGAACCATGGCTTAATCATTTTCCCAGTGTCTACTAATTAGAAGACTCTCAGTAAATGCATTTTTGACTAATGAATAAATACATAGTGCAGATGATTTAGCTGTCTAGAAGAGAAGGACTAGAGTGGGCTATAGCAGTTGAAAGAAAACTGAGTATTAGGATCAGATTATATGTTTAGACCAAGTTTCTTCTGCATTACTGACATTTCGGGCCAGGCAGTTCTTCAGTCCTGTACATGGCAGCATGTTTAGCAGCCTCCTTGGCCTCTGCTCACTGGATGGCCGTAGCATCCTTTCCTCATCGCCTGTGTGAATCCAAACTATCTCCATACATTGTCAAGTGTTCTTGGGGGAGAAAAATCACCAGTTTCTTAGAACAGAGAACCAGGCACATTTGGGTTGAAATATTCTGTCTTTTATGAGCTAGGCAAGTGAATCTATAAGAGCCAATAGTATTTAATTTATAACGTGAGGATAAAAATTTTGTGTTTCCTAAGATGATTGAAAAGATTACACTGAGAACATGAGAGCTCAATAAGACAGCTTTGACAATATCAGTAGTGCCTGGACACACACAGCACTCAGGTGTAGGGTGAGTGGGTCAGGGTCTATGGTTATATCTACTTTTCTCAGTGTCTGTGATGTCTCTGCCTCTCTGTCTGCCTCTCTCTGTGTCTCTCTCTATCTATCTGTAAGTCACTTTTTGCATCTATGTCTCTATCTCTGTCAGTGTGTGTCTCTGTATCTGTCTTGCCTTTCTCAATCTCTATCCCCTCTCTCTGTCTCTATCTCATTCTTTCTCTTTATCTCTTTAGCTGTGTCTCTATCTCTGTGTCTCTCTCTCTTTCTATCTCTCCCTTTTCTTTTCTTTTGTTATAAATGAGAGGAAAGGAGATAGTGAGAGACTCCTGCATATACCCCAACTGGAATCCACCCAGCAACCCCCATCTGGGGCTGATGCTCAAATCAACCAAGCTGGTTTTAGCACCTGAGGCTGACAAGCCATCTTCAGTTCCCTGGGGCAAAGCTTGAACCAATTGAGCCACTGTCTGTGGGAGAGAAAGAGGGAGAGATGGGAGAGAGAGAGGGGAAGAGAAGTAGATGATTACTTCTCATGTGTGCCCTGATCAGGGATCAAGCCTGGGACATCCATATGCTGGGCTGATGCTCTGTCCAATGAACCACCAGCCAGGAAGGGTATTTTTAGCTCTGCGTATCTGTGTCTCTGTTTTCTGAGTCTCTCTGTCACGAGGGTGTGAGAGAGTATACTAATATGACAGAGACAGCAAGCGGTGTACTCTGAAGTTGGCAGAGCCGATCACAGAGCTTTGCCTGCCTACAGGTATAGGAGGAACAGAAGTTGCTGTCAAGCTGGCAGACTCCAGCAGAAATGTCTACACTTGTTCTGATAAGACTTTGGGAAAGAATTAGGGTTCTGGAGATAAAGATAATAATATTACAGTAGGTTTTATAGTCAGAAGAGATCGGGATTATGGGTATGAATCAGGATGTGGTTGCAGCGATTTGGACATGAGGTAATGAAGGTTGGAATGAGAATGGGATAGTTGGAATGGTCAACCCAAGAAATATTTGAAGGAAGTAATGGCAGAACTTGCTAACTGGCCAGGTTGGCCATGCGAGAGATTTGAAGATGTTGTGGGCTTTTGAATCAGAGAAATCAGAATTAATGATTGATTCTGCCAAACACCAGTTGTGGGGTGTGGGGAAAACAACTCAATGGTGCTGAGTCGTGGTTTGTCTCTAAAGTGGGGATGATAATGCCATCTCGAGGGACTGTTGTGATAGTCTGAGACATTGTGTGAAGTTTAGCAGGAGATAATAGGCACTCAATAAATGTAGCTACAACTTATAGGGATCAGAGAAGGAAGGGGACTGGAACTGAGTTGACTTGGAGCATGAAGGAACAGCACAGGTGCTTCAGAACCAATCTGATTCTATGTGGAGCAGCTTAATTTAAATGTGGTTGTAAGGATAAGTAAATTTTCTAAACAAGTGTGGCTTCCAGCAGTATTTCCAGCCAACCTTACATTTTATAGCACCACTGGGCATCCATGCGCCCCAAGGCAAGTCATTTATAGGTTTTATGAGCCTAGATAGATTTGGAACACTTCGGTTTCCACTTGAATACAAAATCCACTCCCTTCAAGAAGTGCCATGAAATATGACTGAAGAAATCTCTAATACTGTTTGTCCTATGGTGTGGATGTGGAACATGACAAATGAGAGTAATAGCTGGTAAGCAATATTAGATGATTATGAGATTATGACAAGGAAATTCATTGTTGGGAACTTTCCTCTACAGAACAGTTAGTGCGATCAATCCATTCTCTTATTCAGAAAGGTACTTTTTGAGAAATTATCCTTTCCGCCTCCACTTTGCCTTTTCATAGTACTGTGGTTTGATTTAGCACCTCTCTCTCTCTCTTGACTTCTGCTTTAGCACAAAATGCCATTCACTTTTCCAATGCCCTGTCACTCACTTGATGAGCCTTACTTCAGAATGCTGGGGCTGGTTGTAGTTTTTATTAGGCATTGTGATAAATTTTGTATTTGTGTATTTCTTGCTTATGTGAGTTTGTCTATGAAAGGGGCGTGACTTTGACAGTGGCTTTTGGCTGTGGGCCTTGAATAGTAGTTACACACAGCTTTAAAGTCTGTTCCATCTGTCTCTGAACTCCCCCTACACATTTATTTGCAGGGCTGTGTGTCAGGGATTGGGAGAAATGGGATGTGGTGAGTGGCTCTGGTTTCTGCCTACCCCGACGTTCCTTCCTTCTGATCAGTTGTTCCCTGCTTTTCTGTCGAAGGCCCAGTGCCAATTCACTGTTGTTCTGGTTGTACTATCAATCAGTTTCTCCTTTTTATTGAAGTTATTGGGGTGACACTGGTTAACAAAATTATACAGGTTTCAGGCACACAATTCTACAACACATCTCTGTACACTATATTGTGTGAATCAATCTTGATTACCCTGGGAAGGACATGCCATTCATTTTGGTCATAATACTCCGTTTTCCAGTCACACCAGTCATAGGGATCAGTGTGTACACTGACATTTTTGTTCACCCATTCAACAGTGTTTTTTGAGTGCCTACTATGTATTAGGTGCTGATATTTCTTGTGGATAGACAGTAAGCTAAATAGTGCTATGAACTTCCCTCTCAGGACTGCTTTTGCTGTGTCCCATAAATTTTGAGTTGTTGTATGTTTGTTTTCATTTGTTTCAAGAAAATTTTGGTTTCTTTTTTTATCTCATTGTTTATTTAATAACATGCTATTTAGTTTCCAAGTATTTGAGTGTTTTCCAGTGTTTCTATTGTAGTTGATTTCTAGTTTCATGCCATTGTGGTCAGAGAAGATGTTTGATACGATTTCAGTCTTTTAAAATTTATTGAGACTCATTTTATGTCCTAACATGTGGTCTATCCTAGAGAATGTACCGTGAGCACTTGAAAAGAATGTATATTCTGTTGCTTTAGGGTGAAAGGTTCTGAAGGTATCTATTAAATCCAGTTGATCTAGTTTGTCCTTTAAGTCTGCTATTTCTTTGTTAATTTTCTTTCTTGAGGATCTATCCAGTGATGTTTTTGGGGTATTAAAATCTCCTACTATTATAGTATTGCTGTTGATCTCGCCCTTTATGTCTATCAAAATCTTCGTTATATATTTAGGTGCTCCTATATCAGGTTCATAGATATTTATAATAGTTATATCTTCCTGTTATATTTCTGACATACTCTTTGTTTTAAAGTCTATTTTGTCAGATATAAGTATTGCTACCCCAATATTTTTTCTTTTTCATTTGTATGAAATATTTTTTTTCATCTTTTACTTTCAGTCTATGTGTATCTTTTGTTTTGAGGTGGGTCTTTTGTAGGCAGCATATGTTTGAGTCCTGTTTTCTTATCCAGGCAGTTACCCTATGTCTTTTGATTGAAGCATTTAATCCATTTACATTTAAGGTTATTATTGATATGTATTTGTTTATTGGCATTTTATTCTTTAAATCTACATTCCCTTTTACTTGATTCCCCTCCCCCTTTGTTCAGTTTACAGCAGGCCCATTCACATTTCTTGTAACATTTGTTTGGTTGTAATGAATTCTTTGAGTTGTTTTTTTTTGTTTTGGTTTGGGTTTTTTTTGTCTGGGAAGCTTTATATTTCTCCTTCAAATTTAAATGTTAGCCTTGCTGGCTAAAGAAGTCTTGGTTGTAGGCTCTTGTTTTGCATTACATTGAATATTTTTTGCCATTCCCTTTTGGCCTCTAATGTTTCTGTTGAGAAGTCAGATGTCATCCTTATGGGGGTTCCTCTGTAGGAACTTATTAGGAAACTAAGTGAATTGATGAGGATATCTGCACATCTTAAAAATGAATCTTATGAACAAAATAAAATTGTTAACAGCAATCAGAAATGAGAAGATGTGATTGTAACAATGTACACACATGTATATAGAAAGGTTTTGTATATAAAAAGTTGCATTCCATAGTCGTATTATGGATACATTTTATTCTTTTTATAATTTGTTTTTTCTATGGCTGTTATATTGTATTTTCAATAATAAAAAATCTGGACTTTGAGAAAGTTTGTAAAGTGGGGTAATATTTATATTTCCCAGCGCGGTGGTGAGGAAGTGGCCTGTGCCCATCTGACAACCCAGACCTCCTTGCAGTGGGTGATTTCTCCTTCCTGAAAGGTAGGAGCCATCAGCACACTTTTCCAGACTTCTGCCCTTCTATCCACTCCAAGGCCAGAGAGCCCTGGGACTTCTGGGTTCCCTGCGGTGCGGGGGCTCCCTTCAGGAGGGAACTTTCCAGAGCAGGTAGGGAAGGGTATATTCCACCTGCACCTGAGATCCCTGGGTAAGGAGCAAGCTACGGGAACAACCGCCCCTGGGCACCTCCGGTTTGGGGTCAGTTTAGCCACCTTTGAGCTTCGGTACAGACCCGGACTCTAGGCTGTCCTTCCCAAATTCAGTATCCGTCTTGTGCCCCTCGCTGGGGCTCCAGTGGCAGGAAAAGTTGGATTTACAGGGCGCCTCCTGCGGAAACCTGGAGACATCCAGTGCTCCTGGGTACTGGAATGTGACTTAGCAGAGGGGGCACATGAGTGCCCTTTCAGGTCTCATAGGACGCTCCAGACTCCGGACATGTGCCAAGTGTTGGGACAGAGTCCTCTCCAGCACCCACAGGCACCCATCTGGGATCGGGCCGCCGGTCCTTTTCTTTGCTAATGCTATCTTGGGGGGGGGGGGGCGGTCACATGCGGACCACAGCGCAAGCTTCCTCCCGGCCCATAAGCCAGGATCGACCCAGGGATGCCACTGGGTTTCCTGGGCTCTGTCCACAACCCGAGGTGAGGCGCGGGAGCCCTGCCCTTGTGGGCTGGAGTAGGGACGGGATGGACGCTGGATCCCCAGGGGCGAGTCTCCCCTTCGGGGCTGGTCCGTGTGGGACAGCAGTACTGTCAGGGGTCGGAGAGGCCGCTGTGTGCCCCGTGCCACGGCCTTGGGGGTGTCCACTGCCAGTTGTGGGCTGGTGGCACGAGGGGCGGGGTTGGCTGGCGGCTCTGGACCCCCAGCACATCAGTCCGTGGACGGCTTGCATGCCGCGCACCTCTGACTGGGCAAAACGACTCGTAGGCTGGTTCGGGGAAGCCAGGCTGTGGGGCGCTCAGGGCGCGCGGGGCGCGAGGGGCGCCGGCTGACGGGAGGAGCGTGGATGGGAGTTGGGGGGGGGGGTGCCTGCACCCGTGCCATACTGGAATGAGTCGGAGCGCGGAGCGCTGCTGCCTCCCAGAGCGCGGGTGGAGGGGTTCACAGAGAGCTGCCGGCCGTCACGCTCCACCAAGCCCAGCAGGAAGGAGGGCGCGAGCGAGCCAGCTCGGGCGCTGTGAGCGGAAAAAGTGCCTGTGCTGGGGAATGAAAAGAAAGGAAGAAAGAAAATGAGCGCCAGACGGAAAAAAGTGAGCGATCGAGGAGCTTGCGCGCGAAAACTCCCTACAGGTAAAAAAGAACGGGGTTGCCGGCTGAGCCTTCCCACGGGGCGCCCTTGAATTGTAGCTCAACTTTGCCAATGAAACCGCTGGGAGCCAAAGGGCAGGGGGCGGGCGGGGGGGGGGGGTTGGGGGGGACGGGCGCCCATGCGAGGCCTCGCTGGCCCGCTGGGCTGCAGGAGCGCGCCTGGGCATCTCCCAGCGGCTGTGGATAGCCCCTTGAGGGCAGCCTCATGCGTGGCAGTCCCAGGGGCATGAAAGGAAAGTGTCCCGGTGGTGGCACCAGGAGGCGCTCAAGTTCCCTGCGTGCTGGGCCTGCAAGGCGACCCTCCCCACGCTCCCGCCCCCGTAAGGACTCTTGGATTGAACATAACCACAAGGTAATTAATGTTTTACAAACATCACTTTCACATAATTGTTTTGTTGTTTTTAAATGCAAAAAATTACTATCTGATAAAAACACCCTCTTGTTTTGTTTTAAGATTGAATCATGGCTTCCTCAAGTAGGCATAAATGTAAGAACAGTCCTGACACCTTCTGTTATATATGTGGCTGTTACACACTTCAATGTCAAAGGCATAATATTTCATCATTTGTGACACATGCATATATTGCCTATTTTCAAGTTCCCCTTGGCAATCAAGACAAGAATTGGGCTCCTCATATTGTGTGTCATAATTGTGAGGAAATGCTTCATGACTGGACAAAAGAAAAACTCAAAGGAATGCCTTTTGTTATTCCCATGATTTGGTGTGAACCTAAGGACCACAACAGTGACTGTTATTTCTGTCTGATCCATACAAAGGGCATTGGCAAGAAAAAATGGCATATGATCACATAGCCTAATATTTATTCAGCAATACGACCTATCCCACGCTCTGAGACACTCCAGTTTTCAATAGTTTGATTTCTTCTAAGGACGGAGAAAGTGAACATAGTGATCAAGTGTATTTTGATAAGATGCGTGAGGAAATGGTTGTAGAATCTGAAGGGTCTTCTTCTGATGCCAAGCAGTCAACCCCTTAGCAGTTTAGCCAACCCGAATTGAATGACTTAGTAAGAGATTTGGGCCTATCAAAGAAAGCAGCTGAGTTATTAGCCTCCAGGCTTCAAGAAAAGAATGCACTTCACCAGTCAGCTAAAGTATCCCATTTCAGGAAGTGTGAACAAATTTTTGTTGACTTTTTTCCGAAGACAAACACTTTGTTTACTGTCATGATATCAGTAGTCTTCTCAGCCAGCTAGCTGTTACCACTTACAGTCCAACAGAATGGCGGCTATTTTTTGACAGCTCTAAACGGAGTCTGAAATGTGTTCTCCTACACAACGGTAATGTTTATGCAGCGGTTCCAATTGGTGATTCAACTCATCTGCGAGAAGATTATAATGACATAAAAATTGTCCTCGACTTACTGAAGTATGAGGAGCATAACTGGATCATTTGTGTGGATCTCAAAATGGTAAATTTCCTGCTAGGACAACAGAGAGGTTTCACAAAGTATCCTTGCTTTCTGTGTTTGTGGGACAGCCGAGCTTGGGAGAAACACTGGACACAGAAGGAGTGGCTGAAACGTGAAGCTCTGAAAGTAGGGATGCAAAATATTGTGAATGAACCTATAGTTAATCGAGACAGGATCATCCCCTCCCCCCCCTCACTTCACATCAAACTTGGCTTAATGAGCAGTTTGTCCAGGCTTTGAATAGAGTAAGTGGATGCTTTCAACATATTATTTCTGCTTTTCCTGCCTTATCTTTCGAGAAGATAAAAGCAGGTGTATTCAATGGACCTCAAATTCCAACCCTTATACGTGATGAAAAATTTGCCAGGAAGATGAATAAGGAGGAGAAAGCAGCATGGCAGTCTTTTGTGGCAGTTACAAAAAAAATTCCTTGGCAACAAAAAAGCAGAAAACTATGAACTTCTGGTTCAAAGGATGCTGTTGGCTTTCCGCGACATTGGATGTAACATGAGCGTTAAGATTCACTTCCTGAACAGTCACCTTGAGAAGTTTCCCAAAAATCTTGGAGCTGTTAGTGATGAGCAGACTACTGCTGGAGCATCAAACAAGATTGTCCTCAGCAAGTACACAAATGGAAGAGCTACAAACGCAAATTTTTGCCTGAATAGAATTTAAATAAGTTTTGTGCAAATTTTATGATTAAAATAAGTGTTTTAATATGTTCTATTTTGAAATTGTAGACAAATTCTGATGCAATCATATATTTTATGTATTTGTGTATTTACTGCATGATATAAATTATTATATTTTCACAAAGATGATGCCCAAGAAGACATTCTACTTCATTATGTTAAACGAAATGTTGAAAATTTGACAACAAGATGAAAACCTAAAATCTTGAATTGCAAAAAACTGTAGCTTACAGAGAAAAACTAATGTCAGATTTGAGATCAGCACACTCAAATTAGGTAAGAACAAGTGTTTTTGTGGATGCAACAAAAATTTGGTTCCCCAGTGTTTATTATCAGGATAATCATGATGATTGAATGAGAATATGAGACCTTGTTTTTAGAAATTACCTTCTCCACCACAGATAAATATACACCCGCCATACCAGTGTATGAAATAAAAACATGCTTACTCTTCTGTGTTTAACTGCCAGCCACATTTTTACATGCAAATCGGTAAAAAGACTTTACATAACATTTCAAATTTTAAACTAACAAGAGTCATAATTATCTCCACTAATAAGTAATTCTCTTGCCTGACTAGATGGTGGCACAGTGGATAGAAAGTCAGACTGGGATGCTGAGGACCTAGTTCAAAACCCCAAGGGCACCTGCTTGAGCACAGGCTCACCCAGCTTGAGCACGGGGTTGCTGGCTTGGGAATGGAACAATAGACAGGACCCCATGGTTGCTGGCTTGAGCCCAAAGGTTGCTGGCTTGAGCCCAGGGTTGCTGGCTTGAGCAAAGGGTCACTGGCTTGGCTGGAGCCCCACCCCCTGGTCAAGGCACATAGGAGAAAGCAACCAATGAACAACTAAGGTGCCTCAACTATGGTTCTTATCCCTCTCCTTCCTGTTTGTCTTTACCTTTCTCTCTGTCCCTCTCTCTCTCACTAAAAAAAAGGTAATTTCTTCTAAATTTCTTTTTCTTTTCCTTTTTTCTCTTCCAAGGTAGCTCACTAAGGTCTGTTGCTTTCTTCATTACCCTCTCTTTATGGTAGACATGGAAATAATCCCTTAATACTGAGCAGTTTGATTCTCTATCTTATTTTTTGACACTTCTGTCTCTGTGTATAATAAACAGATCATTTTAGAAAAAGAAACCTTGAAAATCAATCATGGAACTTCAGATCATTGTTCTTCTATGTCTGGTAAACCCCATCAAAGTCTAGGTGAGGTAGCCTTGGCCACTTTCTCTTGAGGGACTCCTTGATTTACATATCATGATCAACTCAAGGATGTCCCTATCAAAGTAGGAGGTTAGCAGAATAAGTGATGAGCCAGTATTGGTACAAAAGTACAATCAAACAGGTCAAGATGATGGACCATTAGGCAGGCTCTTCACAGGTGACCTATTCCATTCATCTTTTACATGGACTTGCCTCACAGCTGCCCCTACATGGGCTGGGAAACAAAGACCTGTCCCTACTTGTAAAACATAAAGTAGGGGACTTCAGATTACCTGGGTACCAACACTAAGGAAAGACATTCTCTTCTTCCTTAGATGTAAAAGAGAAAAACAGATGCTCTGTTCTCAGGAAGTACAGAAGGATGGTGACTCCCTGGACTCCTGTGCAGAAATGAAGGTCTCTGGGATGAGGCTCAGGTGGGCTGCATACTGATCTGGGCATGGCTGTTGAGTGGGATGGTCACAGGCAGTCTATTTGTACTATCTGTGTCCTTGGCAGTTCAGTATCCAAAGCTCTTCATTCATCAAGCTCTTTTACTCTCAAGAGATCACAGGGCAGCACAGATCCTTGAGGAGCAAGACTCAGAGATGAAGAACTTTGCTTTGGTTGCTTCTCTCCCCTAGGAGGTCAATGCACGCCGTCTTCCTCCCTCTGCCTTTTTTGGCTCACATCCATCTCAAATCTCTTGTACACCTCAGCCTGTCTTTTTGTTTTTGTATGCCTATCTTTTTAAAAGGGATATTCAAAGCCAACACTGTCCTAACAATAATATCAGAAAAACTGATACTATACTTAAGCTCATAAATTTAGGGTTCTTTATATTGTAGATGTATATTACCTGTACAAATACATGTAATATTATAGTGAATATGTCCTGAAAGTGCAGATACTATGGGCTAATTCTTTGTTTAGCTCATTAAATGTTGATTCTGTTTCTGCATATTGTATTTAGCATTTCATAATGTACTCTGTGTACTCAAATGTAACAGGTATTTCATTCTCTTTTTAGAATTTCAATAGCAAATCTCTCAGTTTAATGTCAATGGTTTGAATATACTTTTTACATTATGGACCATGGTTTGAAATTCTAGTTATTAATACTGTTATTAATAATAGTTATTTATACTATTGCTTTCTAAATTGAGAAACTCTAATTTTATGGTAAGAGTTCTCATGTGTATATTGGGAACTGTCATAAAACTTCATTGGGTTGATGCAATGATGGGTAGTGAGTAGGCTGAAAGCAGCGAGCACTGTGCTCAGCATATGGGATCCTAATGACATTTTCCTCTGAGAATCTTGGTTATATATAAGGAAAGAAAGAAAATATCAATGACATTAATATCTTTTGGCATTTCTATAAAGCAATTAAAATGAATTGAATAATAACATAAACTGAAAATATGAATCAAAGCAATGAAAATCTACAACAAAGAAATTTGATATCAAGTCTGAAGCATGAAAAATACTAAAATATTTTATTTTTTAATTTATTAATTTTTAGAGAGAGAGGAAGAGAGACAGAGAATGAAAGAGAGAGAGAGACATCAACTTTTGTTCCACTTATTCATGCCATCTGGTCGAATCTTGTATATGCCCTGACTGGAGATCAAACCCACAACCTAGGCATATCAAGGCGAAGCTCTAACCATCTGAGCTACACGGCCAGGGCCTAAAAATATTTTTAAACCTACACAGATATGTTTAATTTCTTTTTAAGTTATTTAAGTATAACAAAAAGTATAGAGAATAATATGAAAGACTGAGTACCTACTACTCAATGTTATCAAATTCACACACTTTACCACCCTTTCTTTAGATATCTGTATTGAAAGTATAATAGGTATTTTACCTGAAGGAACCACTACATTAACTTGAGATACATTATACTTCCTGTACTTTTTCTTATATTTGGTTTTATTTTTTCATAGAAAATGCATGTATTTTTTTTTTTAATTCAAAAAGTTGTAACCAGGTCTTGGCTGGGTAGCTCAGAGCATTGTTCCCACGCACCAGTGTTGCGTGTTCAGTCCCTGGTCAGGGCACACACAAAAATCAACCAATAAATGCATGAATACATAGAACAATGAATCGATATATTTCTCTTTTTTTTCCCCCATACCTCTAAAATTGATAAATAAATAATTTAAAAGAATATTTGTGAAAAAAGCTATAACTAAGTAGAGTACACGCCTTTTTATAATTGGCTATGGTACTTAATATATATGGTTTTATTAAATGTGATACATTCAGTTTTACTTGATATATTTCAATTACCATAGAATGTTTCACTATCTTGTTACATCAAAATTCATATATTCATTTCCTAGTTGAGAGATATTCTGATGTATACTTTAACTAAACACTATAGGTAACTGTTATATACTATGTATATACATATATATACACATATACAATATGAAACCATACCTGGGGATCATCACATTGGCCTTGCTCCTGTGAAAGAAACAGAGAATACTAAAAGGGCGCCACTTCCATGTATATTATTTTGCTCCTTTATTTTAAAAAAGACATGAATATAGCACAATGACAACATTTGTTAATTCTGGAAAGCAGTAAGTAGTTGTATTTTTAAATTATTATTACAATATCAATGCTGTTCCTATAATTTAAGATATTCAGTAGTTTTATAAGGAGGAGCAAGTGGACAAAGGAGTGAGGCTACTCTATCTCTCTGAGCCAACACTTCCTCTTCCAGAGTCCTCTCCACCAAGCAACAGAAATAACAATAAGCTCTTCTGTAAGAAGAGGTATAGGCGGAAAGAGGAGGATAAAACCTCTCTCCCAACACCACCACAAGGATGCAAGTTGATGTCAGAGAATTTTATATCAGTCATCATGTTTGAGAAGTGGAAAATTTAGGCTCAAGAACAAAATGGTTACTGCCATTACACAGAGTGAAAGACTAGCATAATGAGTGTTCTGTGTCATTGTAATGATACAAAAAGAACATGTTATGATGATGACAGACAGGCAAGAGTCACACATGGGACTTGGTGTTGATCATCTTAGGCATGGATTCTCTTCACAGAAGTGCAGGGAAGAAACTGTAGTAAACACTCGCCCTCATGCCCCAAGCCTTGTCTAAGCGACTTTAGGTTACGGGCTGGCATTATTGTGAGATGGCACTTGAAGTTCTGTCTCTGAGAAGGTCAGAGGCACTGAGTAAGGTCCTGGGTTTCTGGAGAAGAGGGATCTTCTCTGGGAAGAAGCTCGGGTGTTACTTTGTGACGGGGCAGGACTATTGAGTGAGGTGGTCACAGAGAGACTATTTGCTGTCTCTGTATCCCAGGGGGAATAATATTTAAAGTTCCTCATTAGACAAACACTTTTACTGTTATTCGCATCCCAGGAGACTGTACATTCCAAAAGACCAAAACTATAAAAGAAAGAAATTCAGAATGGCTGATGCTCTAACCAGAGAGGCCAGGTGTTCCCATCCAGGCTTCTCCATCTGTTTCTTTCACATTTATTTCCTATACATTGTACACATGGATATACCTTCTTTCTCCAATTGAATTTCAATCTTCAGTTTTTTAGGTATAAATCATGGCATCTCTATCTAATTAATGATATCAAGAAACCAGATTCTAATTTCAGGTGTGAAAACATAGTTTATATATGTGGGTATAAAAATGTATTTATAAGTGTAGAAAACTGCTTTTAAAATGGAATCATTCAAAGATGTTTCTCTCTCTGAGTCAAGAATTGTTCCCTGAACCTGATCTTCTCTTTGTATATTTTATACAGCATATTATAATTTATAATCATAAACAATTATGACCATAATCAATATAGGCAGACTTCAGAATTTTATAAACACCTTTTCCAATTTCATCACAATAGTTTCTGTGTATAGTACTAGATTAGTCCACTGCAAGGCAGACATGTAGACAGAGACCAGCATGTAGGGGTTTACTGGGGAGTTCTTGGATTAGTCCCCATGGAAGAAAAGGGACTAATGTAGGACTGGGCAGAGAGAAAGTGAATATAATGGAGTTCCAATGTCAAACTCCCCTAACTCTGCAGAAAGTTCTACAGTGGGAATGTTGCTTCAGAATTGCTGTAAATTGGGGCGAGAAGTCCAGGTCTTACCACTTGCACAGATCAATCATTATTTGCAACTCTGGCAAGAAAGAGTGACCTTAGGTGCACTGGTTCTCTTCTGAGAGGTTGACCCAAAAGGGGACTGGCCTGAGAGGTCTCTGCCAAAAGCACACCTGGAAGCTGGGGCAACAGCTGATTCTCCGTGCAGAGGCCGAAGGTTGTCCCATCACAGAGGCCCACATTTATCTCTCATATATCACCTGTCTCCCTTCTGAGGAACACACCCTCTCTGAGCACTGGCTTTTCTCTTTCTGTGCAGTTTAATCATCAGCACTTACTTAGTACAGGGCCTGGCAACAGTGTGTTCTCAATATGTGCTAAATGAATGAATAAATGCATTAGAATCTTGAATATAATTTGACACATTTATGGAGTAAAGACCTAAACATATGATTATTTTCATGAAGTTAAGTAAAAAGTATTGGAATACAGTGCAACATCCTTCCATGATGATAAAAATAGTGATGTGAGAATAAAGGAATATTTCAGAAAGAATTTACAGTAAATTAAATATTTAATGGTCAAGATACTCAAAATATTCTTTTTGAAATCCGAAACAAATATAACTGATGCTGACTAACACTGTTTTCATACAAACAACATACATTGCTCACAAAAATTAAGGGATGTTTTATCACTTTGTATTTATTTTGAAATGTTCCCTAATTTTTTCGAGCAGTATAGTTCAAATTTGAGTCATTAAGAAGAAATAAATGATTTGACCTTGGGTGATGGGCACACAGCACAACCAACTGTTCAAATGATATAGATTTTTTACCTAAAACCTATGAATGTTTTTGCATCAATGTCACTCCATTAAATTTAATTTTCTAAGTAAAATTATAAATAAACATACAACATAACAAAAATATTAACAACTAGGTAAATAATGCCAAAAAACTATACATAATTTATTAGAAAGAACAAGAGAATGTTTACATTGTTAAAATAAAAAAGGTGAGGTTGCTAAAATCAAAATACTATACAGATATTAATTGCATGACTTTACAAAGCAAAACATATTTAAAAAGGGTAATTTCTAAAAGCCACTATTAATGAAATGATAAATAAATACCTGGAAAGGGGTCTAAGAAAAGATATGAAAACATTTTTGGAAAAATCAGTAAAATTTTACTAAAGGACACAAAAGAAGACCTTAAAAATGGAAAGAACATTTTAATTTTGGATAAATATACACAATATCATAGAGATCTTTATTTTCCCCCAATAGTTTTTTAGATTTAAGACCAATCCTGGAATTTTACTGTCCTTCTCTCTGTCTGTATGTGAGAAGCAGATTTTGAAATTTGTATAAAAGAGCAATGGAGGATGATTATTCACCTTGATGACAAATAACAAAATGAAATATTGGCCTTACCAAATACAAGATAATATGAGCCTGACCAGGTGGTGGCGCAGTGGATAGAGTGTTGGACTGGGTTGCAGAGGACCCAAGTTTAAAACCCTGAGATTGCCAGCTTGAGCACAGGCTCATCTGGTCTGAGCACAGCTCACCAGCTTGAACCCAAGGTTGCTGGCTTAAGCAGGGGTCACTCACTCTGCTGTAACCCCTGATCAAGGTACATATGAGAAAGCAATCAATAAACAACTAACGTGCCACAACAAAGAGTTGATGCTTCTCACCTGTCTGTCCCTATCTGTCCCTCTCTCTGTTTCTGTCACACACAAAAAGAAAAAAAAAAGATAATATGAAGCTATAGTAATTAAAATGTTTGGTTCTGGGACATAAAAAAAGTAGTAACAAAAAAAACTTCTATATGAAATTTTTATTGAAGACAAAGGAAGCATTGGATTTTTTTAATGGTAATGTACCATGTGATCCATCAATCCTACTACTGTGTATATATCTAAAATAATTAAAATTAGGTTCTAATAGAGGCCCAGGCTGGTTGGCTCAGTGGCAGAGTGTCAGCCTGGCATGCAGAAGTCCTGAGTTCTATTCCTGGCCAAGGCACACAGGAGAAGAGCCCATCTGCTTCTCCACCCTTACCCCTCTCCTTTCTCTCTCTCTCTCTTCCCCTCCCGCAGCCAAGGCTCCATTGAAGCAAAGTTGGCCTGGACACTGAGGGTGGCTCAATGGCCTCCACCTCAAGCACTAGAATGGCTCCTTTTGTAATGGAGCAACTCCCCATATGGGCAGAGCATCACCCCCTAGTGGGCTTGCCAGGTGGATCCCGGTTGGGCGCATTTGGAAGTCTGTCTCTCTGCCTCCCCACTTCTCACTTCAGAAAAATACAAAAAAAAATGGGTTCTAACAGAGATCACCCATGTTCATCACAGCATTAGTCACAATAGCCAAGTTAGCTAGGTTATAGAATCAACTGAACTGTCTATGGCCATTAACACATGAATGGATAAAGATTTGAGATACACACACACACACACACACACACACACAATTTAATATTATTCAGCTAGTAGAAAGAAGAAAATCATGTTTGCAACAACTTGGTTGAAACTTAAAGGCATTCTGCTAACGTAAGTCCAACTGTATAAGATCATTTATGAATGAAATCTAAAAAAGCCACTTATAAACAGAGTAGAGTGATGGTTACCAGGGTATGGAAGGTGGGAGAAATGGGGAGATGTTAATCAAAGGGTATAAACTTCCAGTTATAAGATTAATTTCTGAGGATATAATGTACACTAAAATCTTGCCTCAGGCTCTACTTCTAGAGACCCTAAGAGAAGAAATTGAGTTTAGAGAATTAACATTGTATAAAAAAATTATAGAGCTGGAAAACAAGTAATGTTGGGTTCAATCCCAAGTTAAAATAAACTTGATCATTATGTTTTCTAGTCATTTTAGAATACTCTGGTAATAGAAGAACCAAGCATTGTGGCTCAACAAGGATTTGTATCACTTTCACGCATTCTAGAAACCCTAGCCTAAAGTAAATGGCACAGGATCAGAAAAAAAGATATCCGACCAATGAGTCAGTAACTAACTGCAGAAGTAAAGTACACTCCAAAAATAGTTCCATAGAACAAGGAGACAACCAAGAGGTGAGACCTACAAGTGGAAAAGGCTTTAAGCTTTTCTCCTCTTTTTGGCATTCTCAAAACAGAGGAGAGAATTTGAGTGTAAGAGAAAATGATTCCACACAGAGGAATACCAAGCAAATAGGATTATAACAAGATATATAAGGATGTTATTGATGAGGGTATTAGAACACACAAGCTTAATGACCTGAGCAAGCTCACAGAAGAAGTGAAATATTTCTAGATCATTGCAAAAGGACAGCACAACACCTTCAAACTGTGGAGCAGTGCAATTGCAGTGCAAAGGAACAATGAGAGTAGAATGAGTTGAATACAGAGATGGACATGCATGATAACTGTGTATCTCAAGGGGTGACAAATGGCTACGTAGTGGTCATAAGCCATTGCTGCATGAAGAGAATTCTCAAATCCACCCCAAATCATGACAAAGCCAATCTGGGTGAGGCAGCCTATAAAAGTGATGCTCTGATTCTGTGCTTGGATGTTCACCAGCATCTTTGAGATGATGATGTGCTTATACAGATGTCAGTAAATGACAGGTTGAAAAGAAAAAAGTACATGGGGGTGTGCAGGTGGGAGTCAGAGCTGACGACCAGAATGATGAGCAGGTTCCCAGAATGGTGACCGGTTAGATGGACAGGAATAGGTAGAAGAGGAGGGGCTGCAGCTCTGGATCATCTGTCAATCCCAGCAGCAGGAATTCTGAAACATCTGTTTGGTTTCTAAGTTCCTTGTTGTTGATGAATCTGATGGCAAAGATGGGGTGAAAAAATAAAATGAATGGTCCCCAGGCATGTAGCAGTTGCATCAAATGGAAATTTGATAGGCATGTCAATTTCTGGTACCACTTTAGACTTACTGCAATTATCTCTGGGAGTGATGGCCAGCAACCTATATTTTATCAAGCTTTCCAGATGAACCTCACATTTGTAGAGTCTGAGAACCAGCGTTTAAACTAAAAGAGAAAAAACTTTGTTTATATGGTGAACCCAAGAGAATATTCAGATCTTTCCTTCTGATAATTTCTCATGCCATCATCATCTCTCACTCTTTTTCTTTTCTTCCCTCTGTTTATTGGCCCAAATATTTATGGATCACTAATTCTGCTTTTAATCTGTGTCAAATGCTGAGACTGAAACAAGCAAACAAACAAACAAACAAGACATGGCATTTTCTTTTTGAACTATTTCTTTGTCTTCAAACAAACAGAAAGATGCGAATGAAGTTATTCAATCCCTTGTTAGAGTATGGTCCCAAATTTTTTTTTTTTTTTTTTTCTTTTTAGCTGGAAACAGGGAGAGACAGTCAGACAGACTCCCACATGCGCCCGACCGGGATCCACCCGGCACGCCCACCATGGGGCAACGCTCTGCCCACCAGGGGGTGATGGTCTGCCCCTCCGGGGCGTCGCCATGTTGCGACCAGAGCCACTCTAGGGCCTGAGGCAGAGGCCACAGAGCCATCCCCAGCGCCCGGGCCATCTTTGCTCCAATGGAGCCTTGGCTGCGGGAGGGGAAGAGAGAGACAGAGAGGAAAGCGTGGCAGAGGGGTGGAGAAGCCAATGGGCGCTTCTCCTGTGTGCCCTGGCCGGAATCGAACCCGGGTCCTCCGCACGCTAGGCCGACGCTCTACCGCTGAGCCAACCGGCCAGGGCTATGGTCCCAAATTTTGACATGCTCAGAATCATCTGAAGGGTTTATCAACTTACTGATGAGGCAGATGAGCTTGTCACCCATTTACCCATAAGAACTCTTAGGAAAAGTGAAATTGCATCATGAACATAAAGTCGATAGAGGGTGGAAAAGACCAGGGTCAGTACATGTTACCTGACCCTGAGCTGATCAACCATTGTTAATGCTGCTGGATAATAGAGAATTG
The DNA here is from genome assembly GCF_036850995.1 of Saccopteryx leptura. NCBI lineage: Eukaryota > Metazoa > Chordata > Mammalia > Chiroptera > Emballonuridae > Saccopteryx > Saccopteryx leptura. The sequence continues at coordinate 92,121 of NW_027095723.1, forward strand.
GCATTCCTAAACCATCACTCAGATTTTATAATATCCCTTAAAATATTCATGGTGATGTAAAGTATAACATAGAAAATATAGTTAATAGTATTGTAATAACTATGTATGGTGCCAGGTGGGAACTTGAAAACCAAGGGGGAATCAGTTTGTAAAGTATTTGATTGTCTAAACACTTGTACTGGACACTGAAACTAATATAAAATAACATTGAATGTAAACTGTAATTGAAAAGTAAAACAATTAAAAAATATATTCATTTTGAACAATGTCCCATATCTTTTTCCTTCCCTACAAGATTTTTCACCTCAAGGTAAGGTTGTTACCCTAGAAACAGTGTATAGCAGATTATAGCATCTATCTAAGTATGCACTTTCCAATAGATTTAAAACTGTTCCCCATAAAGTTGGAACTCATAAACTCTTTAATGCAGTGGTTCTCAAAGTGTGCACCAGGGCACACTGGTGCGCCCTAGAAGATTTCCCGGTGTGCCCTATGGTATTCCAGGGAAATATGTGCCTGTTGGGGACCAAAAAACCAACAGGGTTTTTGGAGTTTAGATTTGTGGGGGACAGAGGTGTGTGGAATTGGCTGTAAGCTGACAGTCTGCCCAAACCCCCACCTCACTTGCCTGGTTATGTTGCTAAAAGCTGTTAAGGTGTGGTGCTGGATTGTTTACACTACCCCTCATGTTCCCCGGAAAGACTGGAGGCAAGTTTCTTCTATCCTTTGGTGTAAAGTTAAGATGATATGTATGGTGGGGGATTTGGATTGATGATTAAACATAAGGAATTGTCTCTTGAAGCCTTTTGAATTTCTATAAAAGAAGAATATATGGCAATATCTTAAAAAGCTTTAAACATTTTACTACAATTTTCAACACCCTATTTATGTGAATTAGGGTTTTCTACTCTCAATACAATTAAGAGTAAAAAGAGAAGAATTCTTCAATGTATTGACGAGGAAATGAGAGTTTGCCTTTCAAATATATGCCCAAACATTGAAGAAATCGCTAGGGCCCTGGCCAGTTGGCTCAGCGGTAGAGCGTCGGCCTGGCATGTGGGGGACCCGGGTTCGATTCCCAGCCAGGGCACATAGGAGAAGCGCCCATTTGCTTCTCCACCCCCTCCCCCTCTTTCCTCTCTGTCTCTCTCTTCCCCTCCAGCAGCCAAGGCTCCATTGGAGCAAAGATGGCCCGGGCGCTGGGGATGGCTCCTTGGCCTCTGCCCCAGGCGCTAGAGTGGCTCTGGTCGCTGCAGAGCAACGCCCCGGAGGGGCAGAGCATCACCCCCTGGTGGGCAGAGCATCGCCCCTGGTGGGCGTGCCGGGTGGATCCCGGTCGGGCGCATGCGGGAGTCTGTCTGACTGTCTCTCCCCGTTTCCAGCTTCAGAAAAATACAAAAAAATACAAAAAAAAAAAAATTGCTAGGACACATCAGGCTCATGTTTCTCATAAACACAAGAATAAAAAAACTTAACACATTCATGCCGGGACCTGCCGAATTTACTAAATCATACAAAAGTGTATTTATATCTATCTATCTATATATATATATGTGTATATATATATATAAAGATAACTTTTTTATCATTTAAAAAAATTTTAACTCCTTTTTATTCTAAAAAGCATAACTCAAAAAATGTAACAAAAATTTTTTAATGTCAGAATAAATTCAATTTTGTTGTATTTATTTTGTTTAATTACCATAAAAGCATGCTTGGACTTTATTTTTTCTTTAATATTTGACTTAATTATTATAACATATTTCTCAGAAATTTGTATATAGTGCGCCTACAATTATTTGTAAGATTTTAAATGCGCCCCGACTTCAAAAAGTTTGAGAACCACTGCCCTAATATAAATGCTACTCATCTGCATTAGTGATTAATTCTAAGAAAGAATGGGCAAACATCAATGACTTTTTATTTTTTCCCCCATTCTCTTTTATTATTAATTTTAATGGGGTGACATTGATAAATCAGGATACATATGTTCAGAGAAAACATCTTCAGGTCATCAATGACTTTTTAAATCTCATTCTACAGGAATTTTTTTTTTTTTAATATTAATTTTTTTATTTTATTTTATTTTTTTATTTATTCATTTTAGAAAGAGAGAGAGAGAGAAGGGGAGGAGCCGGAAGCATCAACTCCCATATGTGCCTTGACCAGGCAAGCCCAGGGTTTCGAACCGGCGACCTCAGCATTTCCAGGTCGACTCTTTATCCACTGCGCCACCACAGGTCAGGCCTCATTCTACAGGAATTTCTTCCCCTAAGGTGATAGGTGCCTTGTTATTTAAAAAATAAACAAACAAAAAAAACCCAGCTAAATAATGTGAAAGAATATGCTCCCCACCAGAAAAAGACAAGAAAATAACTACAACTTTTTTGTCCTTGGGAGACAGATGATTGCAACATTGGACAATCTTAGAAGATAATTAGGCATCCCAACACTGTGTTCTTATAAAAGCAATCATTCTCATTGCCTGGGGAGAGAGAAGTGGTCATGACAGCCTTTTCATCACTTGGTGTATCATGTAAGCTCAAACAATGACTTCAACCCAGACCAGCACTTGCTTTTTGTGAAGGGGGGAAATTGCTCCTATATGAAAAGCCTGGCATTCTCATTTTTTATAATGGAAACTATCATAAAATCTTATGGAAATGTTGTAATGATGAAAAAATAAAGGAAAAGCATCATTGTACAGCACTCAGCACATGATGCCCTCTTGTGAACATTTCCTATTGTGTTATTGTTTCTTTGTCCCAAAAAACATCACCTTGCACATTTCCCTTCTCACAAGGAAGCAATGGGGTCAGCAAGTTGAGGTAAAACCATAGAAAGAGAGAATGTTCCTAGCATGATAACTGCACATTTCAGGGGAAAGATTATGAATTGAAACTCCAGCTGGGAACAGTTATCACATAGAAAAGGAATAAAAGCATCATCTGTTATATCAGTATTCATTTGAAATGGACATATGATGTAGCAATTTAAAATGAATTAAATAATAAAATGGAATATATATACAAATATTGAAAACTCATAAGAAGTATTTTTGAAAGACAAAATGTGCATCATTAGAAAATTTTTAATCTGTTTGGCACCCTCACAAGTAATAATCCATGATATTCAAGCAAAAAAAAAAAAGATAACCATGAAGGACTAGGGACCCACCAGTTAACAGCATGAAATTCACACACTTTATTGTTTTCATGCCAGGTGTTTTTATTGCAACACATAATACAAGTATATATGAAGTCTCACATCATGTATTTACACAATCTTGATTCTTTCCCTTTCCCAGGGAAACCACTATACTAACTTTATATACATTATTCTCCTGCAATTTTTACTATAATCAGTATTACTGCTCCATAAACCATTGCATTATTTTGCATTTTGAAAGCTTTATATAAACAGAACCGTGCAATACATGTCATTTACACTTGGCTTTCCTAGGTAATTTATCTTTTCTTTATTGTCAGTATACTTATCCTGCTTCATTCATTTTAATTATGAGGGAGTATTCCAGTATATAGTTTCATGTTTTATTTCTTCATTCCATAAAAGATAAGCTGTCTGGTTAATATCTTTTATCTTATACATGCTTATGAAGACATATGCAATATAAAGGAACGAGGGAGAGATATTAGCTCTAGGAGAGGGAGAGTGAAAACTGCTAGGGATACCAAAGGGGTGCCTCTGTATGAGTATTATTTTGTTTCTTTCTTTAAAAGACTTGAAGTTTCACTTAGTGTAATAATATTCAGATCCATTCATGCTGCCATAAAATGTAAAATTTCCTTTTACAGCTGAGTGGTATTCCAGCGCAAATGTCCCACAACTTTTTTATCCTCTCATCTGATACTGGATACTTGGGCTGTTTCCACATCATCGCTATTGTACATAACAATGCAATGAAAATAATAAGCCAGTCAGAGAAAGACAAATGACACATGATCTCACTTACATGTGAAATATGATGAACAAAATAAACTGATAAACAAAATAGGAACAGAGACATGGATGCATGGAACAGATTGACAGCTGTCGGGGGGCGGTATTGGGAGGCTGGATGATAGAAGGTGAAGGGATTAAGCAAAAACATACATATATATAACACACAGACACAGACAACAGTGTGATGTTTGCCAGAGGGAAAGGGGGTGGGGTAGATGGAGGTGGCCAAAAGGAGAATAAATGGGATGGAAAGAGACTTTGCTTTGAGTGATAGGTGCACAATGAAGTGTGTAGGTTATATTTTGTTGAGTTGCATACCTGAAACCTGTATGGTTTTGTGAACCAATGTCACCCCAATAAACTCAATAAAAAAAGATCTGGAGTTGTACGAGCCAAATATCAACAAATTTGTTAATTCTGAGTTAAAGGGTGATCATGTTATAGCAGGAATTAGCCACAAACAAAGATAATAAACACCCAGACAACTTGATGGGGGAAGAAGGATTTATTAGTAGCTGGCAGAGCACATGAGATTAGTAGCACCAAAAACACGAGCTCCCCGAAGTAAATTTTTTTTCACCTTATATACCTTTAGAGCTTTAGTTTTTGCATGGCAAGTGCCTGATTTCTTTGTCTTCTTTGTCTGCAGACCTACGTGACTTTTGTGTTTCCAGGAGGGGAGGGGGTAAGAGAGGAGGCCTGGACTGTTGGTCCTTGACTATTCACATAACCCATTCTTCTTGCTGGTGCTACAAGTTTATTTCAGGGAACTGATAACAAGGACCACAGCTCTGGTTTGTTACTTTTCAAACTTTTTCAGTCAGCCCTTCCTCTCCCAGTCCGTAACGCTAAGGTCACTGGCTTGAGCGTAAGATCACAGACATTGCAGTCCTCTCCTGCATTATCCTGATTTCTCCTCTCTCAATATGTTTTTTTTAAATCTATTACACTATGTCTACTGTTCATACATAAATTACTTGGTAATTTTATAAAGAGAAGCAGGTGTATTAGGAAGACAGCCGGATGAGTCTTTCTGTTTCTACTTTCTCCTCTGTGTTTTCACCGCCAAGCTACAGAGATACTATAAACACTCTCTTCTACGTGATGTATCATAAACAAGGAATGGAAATAAGAGGAAAACTATTTTTAAAACCCTTCCCACAACCACCACATGAATTCAGGTCAATATCAGAAAGCTTTGTAACAGCATCACATTTGAGAAGGTGCAGATTCCTGCTCAGGAGGATATGCATTTTTCCATTTTGTAGAGAACAGCAGATAGAGAACTGACTGAGTATTGGTACAAATGCACATGGGGACTTGAAAACAAGAAGATGAGCTGGAATCCCATGGCATACTTAGCTATGACCTTTTCATGCATATCCCCTCCTAAATGCTTATCCCAGATGAAACTGTATTAAAATACCTGTCCTCACTTCCAAAGCATTCACTGAGGGACTTTAATTACCTGGCTGGCATCACTGTGGAATGATACTTGACATAACACTTGGATATTAAGACAGAAGCTTCATCCACAGGAAGGGCAAAGAGACCAAGTGTGGCAATGAGTGCCTAGTCAGTCATGATCATGTCTGGGAGGAGGCTCAGGTGTACTGCTTTCCATCTAGACAAGGACTTTTGAATGAAGTTGTCACAGGCTGACTCTCTGTAGTCTCTGCATCCATAAGGATCAATATCAAAAGCTCCTCATTAGGCCCTGGCCGGTTTGCTCAGTGGTAGAGCGTCGGCCTGGCGTGCAGAAGTCCCGGGTTCGATTCCCCGCCAGGGCACACAGGAGAAGCGCCCATCTGCTTCTCCACCCCTCCCCCTCTCCTTCCTCTCTGTCTCTCTCTTCCCCTCCCGCAGTGAAGCTCCATTAGAGCAAGGATGGCCCAGGCGCTGGGGATGACTCCTTGGCCTCTGCCCCAGGCACTAGAGTGGCTCTGGTCGCGACAGATCGACGCCCCGGAGGGGCAGAGCATCCCCCCTGGTGGGCAGAGCGTCGCCCCCTGGTGGGCATGCCGGGTGGATCCCGGTCGGGCGCATGCGGAGTCTGTCTGACTGTCTATCCCCGTTTCCAGCTTTGGAAAAATACAAAAAAAAAAAAAAAAGCTCCTCATTAGACAAGTATTTTTAGTCTCATTCTGGTCCCTGGGCATTGCAAATCCTTTAAGACCAAGACTACAGAACAAAGAAATTAAGGATGGTTAATCCCTAACCCTATTAGGCCAGGTTTTCATCATCCAGCTCTCCCCACCCATTCACGCTCACCTTTGTCTCACATACCTTCTGACATGTACACACACTCCTTTGCTAATAATTTCTACACCTTTTTTAAAAGTTAAAAGCAAAGGCATCTCTTTCAACTGATGATATCAGGAAGCTTGATTCCAAATTGAAGTATGAAATTCTAGTCTGTGTATTGGGCATAAATAATATATTTATAAATATAAATATTGTAAAACAAATATTTAGGGGTATTTTATCTTTAGAGTCATTGAACATTTCCTGTGCCTTAATTTCTTTGTATATATCTCACACAATAGAACCTGGTCTAGTTCTGATGACTTGTTGATTGTGGTCCATATAGAGTTCCTACTTCTTTTCAGACTTTCATAACTACTTTCTCCAACTTGCACAGATATATTCTATACATATTCTGCTTCACTTTTGGGGTCTTTTGATTGAATTGTGGTTCTTTACTTTAAGTTTTATTATGATAAAATACAATGTCCCTGAATGGCAGTAGTGTCCATAATTCAGAAAAAGACAAGTTTTGTGTAATCTCACCTACATGTGGAATCTAAAAAAGTCAAACTCGTAAACATAGACAGTGGAATGGTGGTGACCAGGGGCTGAGCAATGGGGGAATTGGAGAGGTTTGGCCCAATTTCCAAATGTTCAGTTCTAAGAGAAATAACTTCTGGGGATCTAATTTCTTTATATAATACTTTGCATTTTGGTTATTTGGAAGTTGTACTGTGTCCTTGAAAGTTTCTTACCTGTATCAAATTATCACACTGTATGGCTTAAATTTACACACTGTTATAGGTCATTATATCTCATGTAAGGTGAAAAATAAAAAGAATACTAACACCCTCTAGAATCTGCAACACTTTATCCCAATAATGTCCTGCTTCTCCCCCAAGATGAATCCAATTGTCTTGATTTTTCAACTCAACATTTCCTGGAATTTCTCTGTACTTTGTACACCTTGCTTAAGATGAAAAGAAAATACAGCTTAAGGTTGCAGGGTTTTGACCATTTAAAAATTGAATTAAAAAGTATGTGTTCTCTGTGGTCTTCTTTTATGCAGCAAAATGTTTGCAAATTAAAAAATTTAAAAAGCAGAGGAAAATCTGACCACAGAAAAGAAGATGGTGTGATCATGAAAGCAGAGATTAGTATGATGTACGTCAAATATTGAGCAAGGACCACAAGCCAGAAACACAGGTGGGCCAGTAGCTGCTGAAAAAGACAAAGGCAGAGATTCTCTCCTGGGGAGTCAAGGAGGAGCCAGCCTTGCCAATGCCTTGCCCAGGGAAACTGAGTTCAGATTCCTGATCCACAGCTGTAAGGGATACACTTGTGTTGTTTAAGAAAAGAAAAAAAAAAAAGATGAGGTTATAGTAGACTAAAATGTGCCCTGAATCCAAGTGACTGGCGTTCTGTTATTATTATTATTGTTGTTGTTATTATTATTAGAAAGAGGGGGGACAGATAGGAACAGACAAAAGGGATAGAGATGAGAAGCACCAACTCATAGTTGAGGCACCTTAGCTGTTCATTTATTGCTTTCTTATATGTGCCTTGATCAGGGGCTCTAACCAAGCCTGTGACCTCTTGCTCAAGCCAGCAACCTTGGGCTTCAAGTCAGAAACCATAGGGTCATGTCTATGATCCCATGCTCAAGCCAGTGACCTCGGGGTTTTGAACCTGGGTCCTCAGGATCCCAGGTCAATGCTCTGTCCACTGTGCCACCACCTGGTTAGGCAAGTGACTGGTATTTTAATCCAAGCTCTTGTTTTATGTCTGCGCAGAACAATAAAATTGAGTTAATATGGATGAGCAGTCTAGATCATATGCAAGAACATTTCATTAGAAGTTTATTTGCCCAGTTGTGTTTCATGTTATGCTGAGAGAAAAATTCAAAACTTTATTTCTTGAGTCAGTTGTTTGGTGGCTTATTGATTTATAGATTATTTTTGTTGTTTTAAATTGTGGTAAAATACAAAAACTATACAACCTAGCATTTCAGCCATTTCTGAGTGTACAGTTCAGTGGCATTAAGTACATTCACGTGGTGTGCTTACACTACCATCCATACATAAAATTTCTCATCGCACAAAACTAAAGTCTGTACCTGTTAAAAAAAATAACTCCATATTCCTTCTTGCCCCCAGACTCTGGAAACCTCATTTTAATTTTTATGACTGTGAATTTCACTACTCTAGGAACTTCACGTAAGTAGAATCAAACATTATGTGTCTGTCTTATTTCACTTGCCATATGTCTTCAAAGTTCATTTGTGTTGTAACATTTATCAAAATTTCCTTTCTTTTTAAGGCTGAAAAATGTCCCAATGTATGTATATACCTTTATCTACCTAGCTGTCTATCAACTACCTATCTACTTTCTATCTGTTTATTTGCTTGCTGCTTGGTCAATTAGTTTATTGCTGTCTTTGTCTGAAAACTCCATAGAAAGTTATGGTTTAGTTTATTAGCTCTCAACCGATCATTCCGGAGCTCTGAGGAATCATGCCTTCTTCTAAGCTACCCATTGTCTCTTCTGGGCAAGAGACATATTGGGACAGTTCCCCTTCTTCTGTTTAAATTTTTTTCATAGACTGGGTTCTCTCATATAGGAGCCTGAGCTTTCTCAAACCTCTCCTCCATCATGTCTGGAGTTACATTGTACTGAGAGAATTGTTTTTTGTAAGCATCTTCAGCTTTTTCTATTAGGTAACACATATTACCTGCAATGTTTCGACCTAGGATGTGTTTCCAGTGTTCTTTTGCATTGAATTCCTTGCTTTCTGAATCATAACCGGGGATCGTTTGGTACTGTGGGATTGAGACAAGTCTCCATCTGCAGCTCTTCAAACTTGTTTGATATAAACTACATTTTCCTTTGTTTAAGCATTTATTTTTAAACACTAACAAGCTTTTTGGATATCAATTAAAAGTCAGGCTTTTGTTAAGTCTATTACATTTTAGTAATTTTTGAAGACAATCTAAGTTAAGCAAGAGCAGTGTGCCACTGTTTTTCTCTTATTGGGGGAGTGGCAAGGGGATTCTATAAACATATTCTTTTTTTAAATTCACACTTTCTTTAATAATACTTTGCATTTTGGTTATTTTCAGGAGGATTGAACAAAATATTCAGAGTGAGTAATATTCAGAGTGAATGAGTTAAGTATAAGATTTGGAGTTTTTAGCCATGAAAACAGGAAAAAATATATAACATTTTAATTTGACTGTGGAAAATAATGTTTCATGTTTCTAATTTGTATATGTTTCCATATTTGTGATTTGATACTTTAAAAATCTCTTAAAATTTACTGTTGTCATTCAAAAAATTGCTTATTGATAGGTATGTAGTTATTGCCATTTTATTATTCATATTTATGTTCTTTTATTCTTTCTTCTTTTTAAAAAAGTCCCTTAAACATTTTATGTAATAGTGATTTGGAGGTAATGAACTCCTTTAACATTTTCTTGTCTGGGAAGCTCTTTATATATCCTTCCATTTTAAATTATAGCCTTGTTGGGTAGAGTAGTCTTGGGTGTAGGTCCTTGTCATCATCACTTTGAAAATAATGTGCCAATTGCTTCTGTTCTGCAAAGTTTCTTTTAAGAAATCAGCTGAAAATCTTATGGGAACTTCCTTGTAGGTAACTTTCTCTTGTTGTATTTAAGATTTTCTGTTTGTCTTTAATATTTGGCATTTTAATTTTGATGTATCTTGGTGTGGGCCTCTTTGAGTTTATCCTGTTTGGGACCTGTGCGTTTCTCCAACTTGTATGTCTATTTTCTTTACCAACCTCAGGGAAGTTTTCAGTCATTATTTCTTGAAATAGTGACTTTCTCAATTCCTTGCTTTCTCTCCTCTCCTTCTGGTAATCCTATGATGTAAACGTTATTATGCTTTATGTTATCTGAAAGAGCTTTTAAGTTATTTTCATTTTTTTTCCTTTTGCTATTCTGATTGGATGTTTTCTGGTACCCTGTCTTTCAAATCACGGATTTAATCCTCTGCTTCCTCTAACCTGCTGTTAACTCCTGGTGAGTTCTCATTTCAATTATTATATTCTTATTTCTAACTGTTTTTTATGGTTTCCATTTCATTTTATATGCTTACTAGCTCTTTGTTGAAGTTCTGATTAAGTTCCTTAAGCATTCTTATAACTATTATTTTAAACTAGTAGTTTGTTCTCCTCCATTTCATTTAGTTATTTTTCTGGATATTTCCCCTGTTCTTTCATTTGAGACATGTTTCTTTGTCTCATTATTTTGGTTGTCGCTCTGTGTTTTTTCTATGTGTTAGGTAGATCTGCCTCACCTCCCAGTCTTGGAAAGATAGCCTTATGTAGAAGGTGTCCTGTAGAGCCCAGTGGTGCAGTATCCCTGGTCACCTGAGCCGGGTGCTCTAGTATGTCCCTTGTGTGTGTGTGTTGTGTGTAACTTCCTGTTATACTAGAGCTTTACTTGCTCTCAGCTGGTGGGAAAGATACTCAGACTAACTGGCTATGAGGATTGTCTACTACCACAGAATATGAACATATAAACTGATGTGTGGGCGCTGACCCCACAAAGTAGGATTCATCTCAGTGGGCTCTGGTGACTGCCAAGATCACCCTTTGTGTGTGCTGCTTTTGGAGCTAATTGAGTGGTTCTCTGTGTTGTCTGAAGTCACTCATCCAGGTGTGTTGGTTCTGGGGCCTCTTGGAAAGGGCTCCAGTGCAGGCCAAGGTCAACTCCTGCCTATGATCAGTCTCATGCCACCTGGTAGGTGCTACAAAGCAATCTGTATTTAGTAGTTGCCTGCACTGGCCTTAGAGGCTGTAGGAGAGGCCACTCTGCAAACCAAGGTTGGCTTCCACCAGTACTGTGCCTGGGGCAGCTCACCTGAAGGCAAAGAGCACCCTAGGCCTGCCACCCCTGCCTATAGGCTCAGTCAGGCAGTACATTGATTGGGTGAGGAAGGGCCTCCGGGAGTCACCAGGGTGAGGCAAATACGTAGTGTTCACCAGGTTAATGTAGGTGCAGATTTGGCATCAGTGCTGAGCCTGGCCACTCAGTGAAAGGCACAGCAGGGCACACCAAGGCCAGCAGCCTGAGTGGGGCCTGTGGACTTTTGAGAGATTTAATTTATTGTTTTTGTTATTATTGTTTTGTTTTCCTTTTTATTGAATTTACCGGGGTGACACTGGCTAACAAAATTATACAGATTTCAGGTACACAATTTGACAACACATCATCTTACATTGGATTGTGTGTTCACACCCCGTTAAGTTTCCTTGGTTCTTAATTTCCAATTATGTTGTGATAAAATACAATGGTGGTAATATGCAGTTTTGTTCATAACAGTAGATTTAATTATATTTCCTTCATAACTTAATGCTGTAGATAAGGCTTTATGTTAATAGTCAATTAAATGTTTTTCTTTAAGCATTTAGTATTTTCATGTGTTCAGCAATCTATTTCATATTTTAATTTTTTTAACAGGATGACATTGATCAATAAGAGTACATAGGTTTCAGGTGAACATTTCTATAGCATTTGAACAGTCGATTATGTTGTATACCCATCACCCAAAGTCAAATCATTTTCTGTCACTTTATATTTGTCCCTCTTTGTACCCTTCCCCCAGCCCCTCCCCTATCCCTATCAGCCACATCCCCACCCTCCTGGTAACCACTTGACTCTTATCTATGTCCATGAGTCTCAATTTTGTATCCCATCTATGTGTGAAATTATACACTTTTTAGGTTTTTCTGATTTACTTATTTCACTCAGTATAATGTTCTCAAGGTCCATCCATGTCTTAAATGTCACTATGTTATCATTTCTTATGGCTGAGTAGTATTCCATTGTATATATGTATCACATATTCTTTATCTAATCCTCTAAGGAGGGACACTTTTTTTGTTTACATGTATTGGCCACTATACATAATGCAACAGTGAACATGGGGGTGCAAAAATATACAATGGGATAAAGATTATCTATTCAACAAGTGGTGTTGGGAATATTGGATAGATACATGCAAAAAAGTGAAGCTAGACCACCTTCTTACACCATACACAAGAATAAACTCAAAATGGATCAAAGACTTAAAAATTAGACTTGAAACTATAAAATCCCTAAAATAAAGTATAGGCAATAAAATCTTGGACATTTCTCATAGCAATATTTTTTCTGATATATCTCTTTGGGAAAGAGAAACAAAAGAAAAAATAAATAAATGGTACTACATCAAACTAAAAAAATTTTGCACAGCAAAGAAAACCACCAACAAAATAAAAATACAACCCACTGAATGGGAGAACATATTCACCAATGATATATCTGGTAAGGGGTTGATATATAAAAAAAGAACTTATAAAATTCAACACTAGAAACAAAAAAACAAAGACAATTCAATTAAGAAATGAAGAAAGGACCTGAATAGACTCTTTTCCAAAAGAGGACATCAAATGACCAATAGACATATGAAAAGATGCTCAATATCACTAATCATTAGAGAAAGGTAGATTAAAACCACAGTGAGATATCACCTCACACCTGTCAAAATGGCTGTCATCAATAAATCAACAAGCAACCAAGTATTGGCAAGGATGTGCTCTGCTAGTGGGAATGCAGATTAGTGCATCCACTATGGAAAACAATATGGCATTACGTCAAAAAATTAAAAATGAAGCTGTCGTTAACCCAGTCATTCCACTTCTTGGAATGCATCCAAAGAAACTTGAAACACTAATTTAAAAGAATATATGCACCATAATGTTCACTACAGCATTATTTACAATAGTTGATATCTAAAAGCAGCCCAAGTGCCCTTCAATAGATGAGTGGAGAAATAAAATCTGTGGTACATTTATAGAAAAAAATACTATTCAGCCATAAAAAGAAGGAAATCTTACCTTTTGCAATAATGTGGATGGACCTGGAGATTACAATGCTAAGTGAAATAAGCCAGTCAGAGAAAGACAAGTACCATGTGATTTTATTCCTATGTGGAATCTAATGAAGAAAATGAACTAACAAGCAAAATAGAGACAGACTCATAGAGAGAGAGCAGGCTGACAGCTGTTGCTGGAGGATCTGGGTGAGGGGAGTGGAAGGACTGAGCAAAAGAGGAAAAAAGAGCGGGGCTGGGGGCTCGTGGACACGGACAACAGCGTGGTGATTGTGGGGGGCAAGGAGGTGGAAGTGGGTATACGGGGTACACATAGTGATGGGCGAGACTTGACTTAGAGGGGTGAACACACAATATGGTGTACAGAAGATGTGTTGCAGAACTGTGCACCTGAAACCTATACAGTTTTGTTGATCAGTGTCACCCAATAAATTAAGGAAAATATTGGCTGATGAACCAAAATGGGAAAAGAGATTCATACAGCTGGTTTATATGAATGCAGAAAAGGAAATCACTACTAATGTTTTTAAGCGGTGGTACACTTATACAATATAATACCACTCAGTCCTAAAAAAGAAGGAAATCTTATCTTTTGTTGTAGCACTCCAGCCCGCTGGGAACTACCAGTGTCACATGGAAGAAACCTACTCAAGACACAAACTTATGTCAGGAGGAAGAGGGGGAGGCCTGCCAAGGGAAGCAAAAAAACCTTCTGAATTTCCGTCTCCCTTAGTTTTCATTGATCAGAAGCAGAACAGAGGTAACAGGATTACAAGGGAGGAAAGGCGATAAGGGGAAAGAGTGACTAATGGCCATTTTGCTGACATAGAGAAAGAGCTAATTTGGTTCTGACCTTCTCCATAGCCAGGCCCACCCCTGGGCTCCAGGCCAGTTACCATAAACCCAAATTCCAGGCCACCATAGAAATCCCTGGTGGACACAGGACCCAAGACCACACCTGCAGACCCAGGTCCCAGGCACACCACACCAGACTCAGGCCATACAACTTCATAGAGGCCTACTCCAGTGAACCCGGGCTCCATGCTGCTCTCATGTATCCAAACACCAGACCTGCCCACCTGCTGACCCCCAGGCACCAACCTACCTGCCTGAGAACCTAAGCAGCAAGCACATGAAAAAAGTATCAGTTTTGTTGCTCAAAATGGTAAAACATTGGCAATTTCATAAGAGCAACCAAGTACTATGTTCTCTACTTTTGTCTGTGGTTGAGTATTTTCATAACTTAATGTTTTCAAAGACTGGGACTTAATGTATCAACCAGTTCCCAGGTGTTTACTGAGTTGACATGTGACCGGATAATCTGGCAGTGACCTCACAAAACTGAATTCCTAAAAATGCAAAGGCAGAGACTCCACTGCCGCCCCCTAGGACCAGACAAACCAGTCCTCAGGGGGCAGATCTGGCTGCACACCCATTCAGCCAGCCTCTCTTCTAGTGTGTGCCCAACAGGTCAGTTCTCCCTACTCCATTAGGACTGGAAGTCATGATGCTTCACAGAAGTTGCCCACTTGAGGTTCAGTGGATTGGAAGCAGCCCTGCTACTTGGTGTGATATCACAGGGTGTATGTAGAGCAGGGGTCGGGAACCTTTTTGGCTGAGAGAGCCATGAACGCCACATATTTTAAAATGTAATTCTGTGAGAGCCATACAATGACTCGTATACATTACGCATTATCCAATAAAAATTTGGTGTTGTCCCGGAGGACAGCTGTGATTGGCTCTAGCCACCCGCAACCATGAACATGAGTGGTAGGAAATGAATGGATGAATTAGCTCTTAACATCAATTATTGAGAAACAATTAATGTTTTATATTTTTAATGTTATTTTTTTTTATTAAAGATTTGTCTGTGAGCCAGATGCAGCCATCAAAAGAGCCACATCTGGCTCTCGAGCCATAGGTTCCTGACCCCTGATGTAGAGCATTGTTTCTTGGTTCTTAAGATGATGAGCAACACTGTTTCGAAGAATGGCAACTTTCTCTATGAGAAGCTCTGGATCTTGAGAACACAGAGTTTAGGAGACTAGGAAAGTTTGTCCCTGAGAAAAGGGTGCAGAGCAAGTTGGGAAAAACACAGCTTGCCCAAGTTGCTTCTTGAAGATGCAAATAGTCACCATAGACTTCTAACTGCCATGTCTCTGCTCCCATTGGAAACTGAACTATTCGAGGAATAGAAGTGAAATTGGACAATTTGACTAACAAGAAGCTTTGGGAACTGACTTCAATTAGCCCCAAAATTGTAAATATTCCCTCAGTTTCTACAAAACCTCCATCCCAACTTCTCTTCTTTGAGCCAGGAGAATATCTACCTGTGCCTGAATGAGGCATACTTCTGTCTCCAAGATTAACTTTTTCATCCTAGTCCTTTCCTGGAAGCAGAGTGAGCACCATATATATGTTCATCATCAGGGAAGGAACTGAGCCTGCCTCAGTGATAACATCAGGAAGAGAAAAGATAGCCCAGTAAATCATTTGAAAGAGAGAGAAAGACAAAGAGACAAATGGAAGAAGAGGGGAGAGGGAGAAGAAGGTAGACACACACACACACACACACACACACACACACACACTGGCTGGACAAATGTTGACAAAATGGGTAGATGACAGTCCTCTGTTTACTCAGAGAACTGGGAGATTCTGCTTGGCTCCATTCAGTGCCCAGTTCCCAGGCCATAACCCAATAACCACACTTATCTCTCCAGCTCAACCTAGTCCAGCTGTGATGCCAGCAGGCCTTTTCCAAATCCCGTGACTTGACTTGTAAGCCAGTTCTAGGTCTCTGGAGCTGCTTTCCTCAGTCCACTCGAGTGCCTTGAAGAAGAGCCATGTTCCCACCAAACTTGAGGTTTAGACTATTCCTAACATGAGGTCTCTAAAGCTCTTGGACTGCCTCATCTTCCCAGGCTGAGAGATTCTGGGAACAGTCCAGGGATTCATCTGAGTTGAGCCTCACCAAAAAGGTAAGGGAACACAAGGCTCCCATTTGCAGATACATAAATCTCCCCAAGGGCAGTTGGAGGATGAGGTGTAAGAGTGAGTGGTAGTTCAGAAGTTCAGGGCAGGAGGCTGTTTGAAATGAGCTCACTGGGTCACTTAGTAATTTGATCAATAAGATATTCATGGGCTCCTTTTGAGTTAAGAAATCTAAGTCTTTTAGCCAAAAGATGAAAATATGAGAATGCTGTCAGTGTCAGCCAGAGGCAGAACCTCTAGTCTGATGTTAGGACACAGAATAAGAAACCATCTTGACACAAAGTCTCTGTAGAGGTAAAATTCAGAGCAGGACAAATAAGAGGGCCAAGGACCTTGAGGAGGAGAGAAGGCAGGGAGCAGCGTGGCTGGGTCTCAGGCAAACATGCATTTGGGACCAAGCTCACCATTTAACAGCTGTGGGAGCTACGCATCCGTTCTCCTCTTTGAGCCTCAGTCCCCTCATCTATAAAAAGAAAATCATAACCCCTCTCTCATAGTTTGTTAGGATGCTATGTCGTATATATAAAGAGCCTACTACAGTGTTTGGCACATATTAAGAATTTAGTAAGTAACATGAAATATGAAGAAGCACGGAGACAGAGAATGAGAGGAAAGGATGGGTTGTGAGGTGGGTTGGCATATTGCTCCCCAAATGCTGGTATGAAAACGAATCTCAGGAGGGTAGTAGTAAATAAAGCAAGAAGTGAGGATTTGCACAGGCGTCTGTACCTTTAAGAAATCAGTCACCTCTTTGACTTTAAGGACTAATTTTGGTGAGGGAGGACTTTCACTTGTGAGTGGGGCACTCTGGAGCATGCTGTGACCCCGGCTGTAGTGGCACAGAGCTCCAAGTGTGGGGGCTTGAGAGGGCAGTGGGCCCAGGGAAAGATAATATCTTTTCAGGTCAGTCATCTGGGATCCACAGCATTGAAAACTGCGCAGTCATTGGTCAGCACTTTGGGGGGTCCCCAGTGGCTACAAGGGCTGCTGAGGTAATTAGTGGAGCCCCCAGGTCCACCAGCCGGGGACCAGGGCAGCAGCAGTGGTAGCCAAGCCGGTGTTGTACACACATTAGGCTGTGGGAACAGCTTCAGGTGCCTGTTCAGTGGCAGGGGCTAGCTGCATAGTCACGTCTAGTGGTTGGGGTCAGGGCAGGCAGCAAAGACTGAGGCCAACAGAGACTAACTGGCCACTAGGGGGGCCTGGCCATTGGCGTGCTTTCCTGTGGCTGTATACTCTCTCTCCACCAGCATGTCACTGGAGGCCAGTGACAGTTAGAGGTGCTCAGCTGGAGGGGTTTGATCTGAGCATGTGCATGACTTCGTGGGTCTGTCAGAAAGATCTAGGCTGGTGTCTGCACTCACACAGCTTGGGAGGCCTTACCTTGCTGCCAGTGAGTTTCCCTGGGCTCTTGCTGGAGTGGAGAGGGACTCAGGCAGCTGGCTTCCATGAATGGGCGTACTTCTGGGTCAAAGCTGGTGAGATCTGCGTGTGATCCTGGCAGCTCTGCTGACCACTGGTTTCTTCTTCACGGATGAAACCGGCCAGCTTTGTCTGCAGAGCAAACCACTGGGAACCGTGCTCACTTCTGCTGCGTGGCCACTATATGGCTCTCTTCCTTGCCTTTAGCTGTCTCTATACATTTTAGCCTTGTTGTTCTGGGTGGGATTAAAGCAAACTGGGTCCTTCAGAAAGTGTCCTGAGAAGCCAGATTCACGGGTCAATCCCCCCATTCTTTCTTTCCTGACCAGAGGAACTCTTTCCAGCTGGGAAGTTTCCTTTCACTGGTGAACTGTGCTGGCTCGGGGGTGGGGTAGAGGGGTGTCACGTAATTCTCAGGCTCTCGTTTCACTGTGTTGCTAAAATTTCTGAAGTGGACTCTAGAGGTCTCCCAGAGCTGATTTTGTTTGTGCATAGGTGTCTGATTGTTCATCTTTACGGGGTGAAGTAGAGGTCGGGATCTCCTGCATTGCCATTTTGGCCTCGTGTACTTCTTAGCTGATTTTAATCAACCTTGGGTGGTTTTAAAATGTCCTTTAGCTGTAATAAACCACAACCATGAGTCTAAAAGTTTTCTAGAAAATTATTGAACTTCAGGTGTTTGGGGACCCCCAAAATTTGTCGTCGGTGTTGGAACTGGGGATGCTCTTGTAGACAGTGTCCTTTCTAGTTTTGTAGCGTGGCAGTTCTCCATAGTTGGCCTCAGGAGTGGCTCTCACTAGAACGACCGCAAGTCACCGAAGGATGTGTCTGGGGAAGTGGAAGAATGAGCAAGTGCAGTGGGTGAACCTCTGATTCCTGCTTGGCCTCAGGGTCACCCATGGTATGGAGCTGCAGATTTCACTGGACGTAAAAATTGTCAATCGACTTTAAAATTTTTTTGTTTCAAATAGTGCAGATTGGCATGAGGTAAAGGAAGCAAACAAAAAGCAAGCTTAGTTTTAATGCAACCACTTAGTTATTGTGTTCTGAAACAGCTAAAATGTAGTTGAAGGACAGTATTGGAGCAGATCCTGACACCGGCCCAAGTTTGGATTTGGGCCAGAGAGAAATCTGGACAAACGTGTAAAGAAATAATAAATGGAGAGAAGGAAGAATAGTTATTTGACAGTAGAAACACCTAAGTAGATTAGGCAGTAAAGGAAGGCCAATATTACACAGGTGCCTCAAGAGAGGTTCTGAGCGAAGGATGGTATTGTCTGTTAGCTGAATTATAGCTGATGGCTGAAGGAGTGAAACCATACGCTGCTGAGAATACCCAGCTTTGGAGACCTGACCAGGTCCAATGAAAGCCTTCATTTCTGAGTGACATTTCTCTGGGTGACATTTTGGTCATATGGTATGATAGTGGACTGGTCTAATTGTTAATGACTGCATGGGACTCTGGTAATGTTTATAGTGTCTTTTACGCCTTTTTCAGTTTACATCTACTAACATACTTCAGGGTAGTATAACATTGGTAAGACTATAATACTGAAATCAATAGTCTCATATATTGGGAAATGGAGTTAGAGTGTGAAATACTAATGGAAAATGATGGGCCTTAGAGGAGTTGAATTTAGCTAACCACTGTTGCTCTCTATGCTAAATAATTCTGTTCAAGTTTATCATAATGTATAAGTAAAAGTAGACCAAGGGGAAAATATGAACATAGATATAAATGCATCATTGCTTAGATTTGGTGTTTCTTTGAATCTATCCCTACCCCCACTGGTAGCACCATATAATCACTTTATTATGAGAATCTTAGCCAAGAACAAAGAAGGAGAGAGAGGCTTGCATGGGTATTAATTATCTATACTTTAAAAGATTTAGGAGGTAATCTCTTAGCCCTTGCAATATCACGCCGGATAAGAAAGTTTTGATTCGCCTGAGAGTCTTGGGGCACAGTGGGTGTTATTTTGTTGTGGGTCATTGTCATACCAAATAGTCTTAGGGAGGAAATGGCCACAACAGGTATTAATAATGTGATTTCAGGTTGGGAGTTTGGATCACATGCTATCAGTCGACCTTCAGAGGACTAAAACTTGGAGACTGATATGAGTGATGTGGGCAATGGATCATGCCTATGTGATGGTGCCTCACTAAAAACTGTGAGCACTGAGGTTCAGGATAGCTTCCCTGATTGGCAATTTTCTATGTTTATGAAAAGTAATACTGTCTATGACTTCAGGGAGAGAGGACAATAAAGTCTCCATGTTTGGTATCTTTTTGGGCTCTGTCCTGTGTGCTTCTTATATTGGATGATTTCAATCTGTTCCTTTAGTTGTAATAAACTTTAACCACAAGTATAACAGCTTTAACTGTGAGTATAACAGCTGTTTGTGTCTTTCTAGTGAATTATCAAATCAAGAATCATTACTGGATCTTCCTAAACATGCAGTTGGTGTCACAGTGGACTGTGTTCCTTCTACCTTTGTAGTGTGCTAGCTCTTACACCCCGATTCATAGCAGTCACTGAATTCCCTGGCGTAAGTATTCTCATAACGATCAGCGTTAAGTTATCAACATTTTACCAAAATTTATGAAAGTTTAAGTCTCTGCTTTTATGAGTCAATGTGAGCCAACTTCAACACACTTTTCCTGTTCTTAGTGGCGTGATCAAAATCTCTTTATTTAGAGTGTACCCATAATGCCAACTTAGAAGTTATATATTCTAGGCAAAATACAAAAAGGAAAATCTGAGAAGGAAACAGAAAAAACGGCAATTTTTTTCCTGCCTCAACCAAATGCAAAGTCTTCAATAAGTAATGATCAGTGGTGGTTTCAAATAATTAATCAACTGGTTCTCTGTCATAATGACTGTATTAAGTATAAAAAAAGATATACCAAAATGTAGTTTACTATTTCATGCATTTAACACTTAAATGAGAACAATAATAGAGGTATACAAAACTGGATCGTGTTATAAGAAAGAGTTTTAAAAGATTAATGAAAAAATATTAAATAATACCTGACAAAAACAATAAAACTTATTTAAGATATTTATATTTTCATATTGCTTCTTGATTGACATCCTCACTTGCATTTTTTTTTTTTATCTATGGATGGAATGAACATTACTATGGGTGGTTAGAATGCGCTGTTATGCCTGACGGGGTGGTGGCACAGCAGATAGAGCATTGGACTGGGATGCGGAAGATCCAGGTTCAAGACCTCGAGGTCGCCAGCCTGAGCGAGGGCTCATCTGGTTTGAGCAAAAACTCACCAGCTTGAGCCCAAGGTCGCTGGCTTGAGCAAGGGGTCACTCGGTCTGCTAAAGGGCTGTGGTCAAGGCACGTATGAGAAAGCAATCAATGAACAATTAAGGTGTTGCAGTGCACAATGAAAAACTAATGAATGATGCTTCTCATCTCTCTGTTCCTGTCTGCCTGTCCCTGTCTATCCCTCTGACTCTTTCTCTGTGAAAAAAAAAATTAAAAAAAAAAAAAAAAAAGAATGTGCTGTTATGCAGATGAATGTTAAAAACGAGTAAAGAATGTAAATTTATGATTTCCACATTGGGTGGCTGCCCAGCAGCCCACCTTAGAGAGAACCCTAATTACAAGTGCCATTTGAACAACTGGTTCACTGAACTCAACAAAGAATTAGGTATTTGTTCTGCCAAACTGGTGCAAGCAGTTGAATCCCACCACTGGTAATGACATTTTCTTTTTTTTGTACTAATGTTTAGTATGGACAGACACTGTGCTATGTAATTTTGTAGTCAATATTTTATTTTATTTACCTTGTGATGTTGGATTGTCTATGTTTTATAATATTTTAAAGAGGTCTTCTGAGGGAAAAGACTTAATTGCAGTAACAGTGGAATTTTGAACTCATCTCTAACTAGAACGCTACATTCTTGTGGAGAGACTGTTGGGTATATATGATTGAATAATAAAAAGCCATGTCTGGGCCCTGGCCGGTTGGCTCAGCGGTAGAGCGTCGGCCTGGAATGCGAGGGACCCGGGTTCGATTCCCAGCCAGGGCACATAGGAGAAGTGTCCATTTGCTTCTCCACCCCCCCCCTCCTTCCTCTCTGTCTCTCTCTTCCCCTCCCACAGCCAAGGCTCCATTGGAGCAAAGATGGACCGGGTGCTGGGGATGGCTCCTTGGCCTCTGCCCCAGGCACTAGAGTGGCTCTGTTCGCGGCAGAGCATTGCCCCCTGTTGGGCAGAGCATCGCCCCTGGTGGGCGTGCCAGGTGGATCCCGGTCGGGCGCATGCGGGAGTCTGTCTGACTGTCTCTCCCTGTTTCCAGCTTCAGAAAAATATTGGGTTGGGGAGTAAGTTCGTAGCGTTTTTACCGAAGACTTTTATTTAAACAAAAAACAATAATTATATCAATAAGTTAATCAATTATATATTCGCCGTTGCTGTTTACAACCTCTTCCCACCTCTCGACCAATTTGTTGATGCCGTTCCACCAAAAATCGCCTGATCTGGTGTCAAAGAAGTTGTTGAGCCAGTTTTTAAGGACCTCTTTGTTATCGAAGGTAACGCCCTTCATATGGTTTGACAGGGAGCGGAAAAGATGGTAATCGGTCGGTGCAAGAATAAAGGTCCAGAGAATAAATACGGCGGATGCTGAAGGACCTCCCATTCGAGCTCTTGGAGTGCGGCTTTGATGACTTGTGCAACATGGGGCCTGGCATTGTCGTGAAGGAGTATGGTTTGACCATGTCGATCAGGTCTTTTCAGTCAAATAGCCTCATTCACGCGGTGTAGCTGGGCAATGTAAAGCTCCTTGTTGACCATGGCATTCTTTTCAAGCATTTCCCAGTTCTTCATCGAATTCAGAAGGCCTTCCGCTGCGGCACGTGTCATCGACGTCAAAGTCGCCATTTTTGAACTTTGCAAACCATTTCCGTGCTGTAGACTCGCCTATGACACCTTCTCCATACACGTCACAAATGTCCCTGGCTGCTTCGGCAGCTTTTTGACCTCGATGAAAAGCAAAGAAGAGCAGATGTCGAAAATGTTGATTTTTGCCTCCTGGGTATTCTATTTCTAAGCCTATTTCTAATAACTCAAAAATACAATTAACATAGTTTTGTAGAGCAGAAAGAGTTTTATCAAATGAATACTTACCCTTTGCCAAACAGCAAAGAAATCGTTGTAAAATAAAATATAAAAACGCTACGAACTTATTCTCCAACCCAATACAAAAAAAAAAAAAAAAGCCATGTCTATGTTTTATTTAAAAAGAATCCCCATGTATAAGACACACCATTTTTTTTTTTTGAATAATATGGGGTCTAAAAACTGGGTGCGTCTTACACAGTGGTTGTAGATTATTTTTTACTTGCATTCCCTGCTTTTTCGCGCTTATTTTTGCTCTCATTGTTGAAGACAGTGATTTGTCATCAGACACAGATGAGGACAAGCTAATGGATGGGAGTTTTGACAGTGATGAGGAGTTGTATGAATTTTATGATGAATAAAACTTGAGTTCAATAACATTATATAATAGATTTTTTTTTTCAAATTTTGGGCCCCAAAATTTAGGTGCATCTTATACATGGGGAAATACAGTATATATTCTATGTTCAATATTGCAGTAGTTACACATAATCATTTGTTATATATGCTCAACATAGATGGTCCAAAATATTCAGTATTTCTATTCTGCAAATTCATATAAGATTCTAATATTCTCTACTCTGATTACCTTTTTAATATTCTCTGTTACTGTTGCCTAGTATTTTAATCCACGTTGGTTAGCCACATTTTACAGTTTTATTTTTTACAGTGTTTTGTTCAAAAAATGTCCTGTATATGTATATCAGTTTCTTAGTTAACCATTGCTTCTTGCACAACGCTTACTCTGAATTCTATTTATTTTACTTAAAGCACATCCTTTAGTAGTTCTTTCATCAAAGGTTAGTGCATGATCTACTCTCTCCATCTTTATCTGAAATGGACATATGTAGTCAAGGTCCCTTGAACTGAATCTTGAAATCCGTATTGCTACACTTTATCAGTGGGTCAAGGTGAAAAACAGATACAAGCTAGTGTTGTAATTAGCTCAGGCAAAAAAATTGGATGCAAACTCACCTAAACTTTTTTAAGTCTTCATAGTATTCACATAACTTCTCCATTTCAATACTTCCAGAGGGATCATGCCCATGGAACCGAAGACTAAAACCAGTGAATTCATCCTCCTGGGACTTTCAGAAGATCCAGAGACGGAGACTGTCCTCTTTGCCCTATTTCTCTGCAGGTACATGGTCAGGGTAATGGGGAACCTGCTCATCATCCTGGCCATCAGGACAGACTCCCACCTCCACACTCCTATGTACTTCTTCTTAGCCAACTTGTCTTTGGTTGATTTTGGCCTGGCCACCAACACTGTCCCCAAGATGGTGAACATTTATACCAAAAGCAAATCCATCTCCTATCCCTGCTGCCTGACCCAAATGTACTTTTTCCATTGTTTTGGCATCGTTGACAGTGTCTTAATTGCTGTGATGGCTTATGACAGGTGTGTGGCTATATGTCACCCCTTACACTTTACCACTATCATGAGCCCACGTCTTTGTGCCCTGGTGGCTGGTAGTCTATGGGTGTTTTCCTACTTTATCTCCCTCACACATATCCTCCTAATGGCACGCCTGGCGTTCTGTGATGACAAGATTCCTCACTACTTCTGTGACCTCACTCCCCTTCTCAGACTTGCTTGCACTGACATCTCTGTGACCAAGATTTTTGTGCTCATTGTGGCTGGGATTGTGATCGCCACACCATTTATCTGCATCCTGGCCTCCTATGTTCACATCATTGTGGCCATCATGTAGGTCTCCTCTGTAGGTGACAGGAAGAAAGCCTTTTCCACCCGCAGCTCCCACCTTTCTGTGTTTTCCCTCTTTTATAGGACCACGATTGGGGTCTATTTGTGTCCTTTGTCTGTCCGCACAGCTGTGAAGGAGAAAGCTTCTGCTGTGATGTACACTGCAGTCACCCCCGTGCTGAACCCCTTCATCTACAGCCTGAGAAACAGGCACCTAAACGGGGCCCTGAGGAAGCTCATCGGTAGAAAAATCACCTCATCTTCCTAAAGCCCAGAGCTGCTGGAAGTTTCCAAGGAGTAACATGCAAACATCTGGGTTCTTGGGCAACAATCTGGAATTTTTGCTTGGAAGAGTAACAACTTTGAATTGCAGAAGTTTAAAAGGAAACATCAAGGTGACCCTGTCACTCTTTTCTCAATTACTGGAACCACAAAGACTCCTTTTATGGTGTGTTATGCCATATTCCCAAATGAATATGACTAGTTCTATCAGATTGGATTTACCATGCTTCAGAATCCATTTAGTACTCAGAAAATACTCATTGAGTACTTATTATGAGCTTTATGTAGGTGCTGGTCATGGTGTGGTGAGCAGGAGAGACATAATACCTGTAGTTTGAAAGATCCCTAATTGGTTGTGGAAGAAGACACTAGACATGGAATTATAATAGAATGGAATATACTATACATGAGGGGAAGGAATATAGCGGAACACTTGTAAGAATCTAGAGGGGCCCTGGCCGGTTGGCTCAGCGGTAGAGCGTCGGCCTAGTGTGCGGAGGACCCGGGTTCGATTCCCGGCCAGGGCACACAGGAGAAGCACCCATTTGCTACTCCACCCCTCCGCTGCGCCTTCCTCTCTGTCTCTCTCTTCCCCTCCCGCAACCAAGGCTCCACTGGAGCAAAGATGGCCCGGGTGCTGGGGATGGCTCTGTGGCCTCTGCCCCAGGCACTAGAGTGGCTCTGGTCGCAACATGGCTACGCCCAGGATGGGCAGAGCCTCGCCCCATGGTGGGCGTGCCGGGTGGATCCCGGTCGGGTGCATGCGGGAGTCTGTCTGACTGTCTCTCCCTGTTTCCAGCTTCAGAAAAATGCAAAAAAAAAAAAAAAAAAAAAAAAAAAAAAGAATCTAGAGGGTATGTTCTTATCCTAAAGAATAAGATGGTGCTGTTGAGGCAGATACGAGGACTAAAGCGTGTCTCAGACAAAGAAACGTATGTGAAATGTGAGAGAGGGAGAGAAAGAGAGAGGGAGGGAGGAATAAGGATGCATCTGTGAAGTGGAAACTCCATTTGTGGTGAATGACAGGACATACTAGGTCAAGAGGAATTTAGGATCAACCCAGGGGTTTGGACTTTCTTGTGAGAACCAGGCAGTTAATTTGACTTCCAGAGTCCAAAGTCAAGGAGGAAGTGAATGAGATGCATGCTCCCTTTACCTTCATCCCTAATCCCATCCTCTATGGGGTGGGGGTGAGAAAGAATGTGCCAGGGAAAAGGTGCAGAAGGCATTTAAATAGTAACACTACTTATGATAAAATTGAGAGCTATTCATTATGAGTTGGTCACACTCCATCCTGTTAATCTAAGTGTCCTTTGACAGATGATTGAAATACTAATCAGTCATAAAAGATGATGAAATGTAGCCATTATGACATGGATGGATCTTGAGAATATCATGCTAAGTGAAATAAGTCAAACAGAAAGAAATAAGAACCTTATGATTTCAATCATATGGGACATAAAACAGAAAGCAACAGACAAACAAGCAAAACAAATAAACTCATAGACACAACAGTATGATCACCAGAGGGAAGGCAGAGATGGATTAAGGTCAGTTGAGGCCCCTGATGCAGAAGAAAATATTGGGCCCCTTAAAAAAAGAGAGAGAGACAGGGAAAATAAAAATACATGTTAACCATATTTTTAAATAAATAAAAAAATTATGTACTATTAATGTTAAAATTGCACATAGGAAACCAAATTTGGTGTCATTAGAAAAAAGTGTAAAGTTAGGGCTTTGCAGGACCCTTCAGAAGTCGGGGACCCAGGGCAAGCGCACAGTGTGCCCACCGTTAAATCCGCTTCTGGGGGCAGGGCATGTGGGAAGGATGAACAGGATAATAGGAGTCAAATATAAGCTGACAGAAGAGACCAGACTTTGGATAATAAGCACCCAGTGCAATATACACATGCTGTGTTATAAAATTGTACACCTGAAACTTATATAATGTTATTAACCAATGTTACCCCAATAAATATAATTTTCAAGCCCCAGAAGTCATTATCTCATAGTGTCTGTAGGTCAGAAAAAGTGGGAGTGGCTGAGCTGGGTGACCGGCTCAGGGTCTTCCATAACATTGCAAGTGAGATGTCAGTAGGGACTCTGATCATCCCAAGTCTTGACAAGGACTAGGGGACCTGTTTCCAACCTCACTCTGAGCAGATTCCAGCACTCTGCTGATCAAAGCAGCTCCTGGTTATGAGTATCTTCATGGAAGTGGGGTCAGTGGGGAGAGAAACATAGAGGGAGGGAGAGAGAGAGAGAGAGAGAAGCAGGAAGGAAAGGAAAAAGATCAAGGGAGAGGAAAAAGAAATGAGGAAAAATAAGGAAGAAAGTACAAACAAAAGAATTCACAATCTTTATAATCAAATATCAAATGACTTATCATTTTTGTTGTATTTCATTCATTGGAAGCAAGTCACATGTCCAGGATACATTTAAGGAGACAGAAATACACAGGAGTAGATACTAGTTGGAGGGAATCATTGGGATTTTAGAGGCCATCTGACACACCACCATCCTCTTACAGGTGGATGGACCCATGTTGTCACCTGAGGCTCAGAGCTGCACATCGATGCTGGTCTGAACACGCTCAATTCATTCAGTTCCGAATTGAGACATGCGGGGGCAGCAGAAACATGTAGTTAGGACATCTGGGGACCTCAGATGGTTTGAAGTTTGCAGGGAACCTCTCTGTACCAGGCACAGACCTTCTGCTTTGTGTCCTGGTTGTTTGGCTACAGGGCACGTGATGCTGGCCTTACTGGCCCCCAATTCCTGGTTATGGGCTAGAAGGCTCTGCACTTACTGACCCCAGGGCCTTCCCCCCTATGACCACCATCCCAGCCCCACTGACCCTTCCTTTGCTTTGTGCTCCCTCCCCACCAGCCATCCCTGAACCACTACCCCCTTGAAACTGGTAGGTGTGGGTGCCTTCTCCAGCAAACAGTAACAAACAATGACCCCTCCCGAGCAAGAAGGCAATCCTCATTTCGCAACCTGCAGCCCTGAGGGCAAGCAGCCACAGCCTTCCATAGACTACACACACATGGCACAGCCGTCCATAGATGGCACAGCCTTCCATAGACTACACACACAGCACAGTCTTCCATAGACTACACACACGGCACAGCCTTCCATAGACTACACACACGGCACAGCCTTCCACAGACTGGATTAAGGGTTTGGATTTCTACACTATAAAATGGGGACGGAGCGGGAGCTTGCTCTCTTGGTTCCTGGGATGATTAGAGGAGAGAGCAGAGCAGAGAGCAGAAGGAGGCCACGTGGAGTAGGCCAGGAGAAGCAGCCAAGATGGCGTAGTACTGAGTGAGATGCCAGTTTGTGTAGAGTTTGTATCTGGGATAAGGAAGGAGATGGGGAACTGAGGAGAATAAGGCTGGTGAGCTAGAAACCTTTGATTCTAGGAAACTCGGATAAGTCAGTGGCTTTGTGAGCACTGAATGTGAGTGGGTTTTGGAGCCCAGTGTGTGTTTTTACTTGCCCGCCGGGTGCAAGCTAGGATTAAAGAAAATGGCCTATCAGTTTTTGGCTCCGTTGTTTCTTTACCGACTGTCCGAATCCAATGCAAACCTGCATGGGCTGGGCTGCTGTGATAGTGGCCCTGGCCGTGGCTCCTGGCTTTACATACACACACACACACACACACACACACTCACACTCACACACACACACACTCACACACACACACTCACACTCACACACACACACACACACACACTCACACACACACACACACACACACACACTCAATGCTAAAGTGGCAGCTTTCTGATTTCAAGTGAGGCTGGGACTCCGCTCTCCCACTTCTGTCCCTCTTCCCCTTCCCCCACTGAGCAGTCTCCCTCCCTAACTATCTCCTTGGCTCTTATCCTGACTGCAGTGTCTTTGGGCCTCTCTCCTGCTACCCTAATCCTGGGCCACTTTTCTTCAAGGCTGGGCTCTTCCTCCGAACAAACTTACACTCCCTTGTTCTTCTGGATGGATGGATGGATGGATGGGTGGATGGATGGATGAATGGATGGATGGATTGGATTAGGTCTGGGGGATGGTGAGGCAGAACCGAGCTATAGTTGGGTCGGGGCAGGGGGAGTGGGGAAAAGAAGAGAGGAGTCTGGAAAAGGAGGGTACCCAGGTGTCTGCCAGGGCAAGGCAAGGGACAGGCTGTGGGCTAGTGGCCCAGCCCCGGGGGCATCTAGGATATGTGAACTGCCCAGGACACAGGTGACCAGGAACAGGTCAGCTCAGGGAAGTGCTCCCTCACCAACCTCCTCCCCACACCCACCCAGCCCAGTGGAGCCTAGTCATCAAGAATACGCACCTGCCTGGCCTGTGGTGGCACAGTGAATGGATCATCGACCTGGAAAGTTGAGGTTGCCAGTTCGAGGCCCTGGGCTTGCCTGGTCAAGACACTACAACAAGCAAGCAATGAACAACTGAAGTGAACCAACTATGAGTTGATACTTCTCACTCTTACTGCCGTCTCTGTAAAATCAATAAATAAATCTTTAAAAAAAAAAAAAAAAAAGCACCCTGCCGGCAAGTATAAAAACCAATTCATACATGAACTGAATTTAAATAAAATCTTTAACATGAAACATTTATTTATTTATTTAATTTTTGGCTTTATTGAGCTGTAATTGAGAAATAAAATTGTAGGATATTTAAAGTATGCAAAACTTAGTTTTTTTAAATTGTTCCTTGCTTTAACATTAAAAAATAAATCAGGAAAATGAGATGTTTCATCAATAGTATGACTTACTTGCTCCGCAAATTGTATTATTTGCAAATATTTCAGTTTTATTAAATTTACATAGTTACTGAACAATTATTTACATAAATATTACATAAGGCATTAATCAAAACTTCATTATCTGAGTGTATTTTCTGGCCACTAATACTATTTGTTTGATAATTTATAATTATTCTTGAAGACGAATATAAAAATTTAGAAATATGTTAATGAACTGGGAAGGCCCCTGGAATGGCCATCTCTTTTGAATGAAACCAGGAAGGAGGGTGCAGTTTCATACGAGCCCACTAGGCGCTGCTATCCCCAAACCGAGGACACAACCCCACTGCAGGTGAGTTTTCCTCAAATAGGGACAAGCCTGGGATATGCATGCAGTGGGCCTCAGGGTCTTCCCCACCTCCAGACCCTGTCTATCTCCTGCAGTCTGTTCACCCCAGCACCACATGCGGGATTTTCCTATAAGCTTTGAAAACATCCCTCCACCTTCTTCCAGGGCTCCCCCGACCTATCCATGTTGATCCGTACCTGTGGGCCTTTGTGTGTGCCGTTCCCTCTGCATGGAGTGCCTGTCCTCTGTGTTTACTGATGTCCACTCAGAAAACTCACACTGTAGTTAGTCATTGACCCTACACTCCCCTGTGTGGACGTTACTTAATTCCTCTGTGCCCCAGATTCCTCTGATCAGCAGGCTGGACAGAGCTGTGAGCCAGGGCAAGGTATTAGACAATCTGAGAGGCAGCGCTGAGCCACAGAGGGTTTTGAGCAGAAACATGTCCTGACGTTTACAGAGAGAAAGGGTCCCTTTTCTTCTTCCCCACCCCTGTTCTTTCCAGAAGGGACTTGAGGGTTTGAATGAGAAGCTATAGCTTTGGCTAGCACAGACCCCCTCCTGGGGCTCCCTGTGCCTGGACCAGCCGCCTCTGTGCCCTCCTGGTGGGCTGTTTATCCCCGGTGACTCCCACCCCCTGAGTCTGGGCCAACCCACAGCACCTGCTCCCTGGCCAGACACCAGCCTGGGGGACAGCGCTGCAGGAAAAGCCATAACCAACCACTGTGGGCTGGGGTGTCACCTTTATGAAAGCGT
The DNA here is from genome assembly GCF_036850995.1 of Saccopteryx leptura. Lineage (NCBI taxonomy): Eukaryota > Metazoa > Chordata > Mammalia > Chiroptera > Emballonuridae > Saccopteryx > Saccopteryx leptura. The sequence goes on from NW_027095723.1 coordinate 122,633, forward strand.
GGTTTCTCCCTCTGCCACAGAGGAGTTGGAGGATGGACGGGCACAGAGGCTGACATGGCTCCCACATGAAGGTAGAGGCCCGGCTTAGCTGGCCAAGGGTCAGGGGTTGGGGACCCTCGGGAACCAGGCACCATACTACCTCCCCTGCCCATCTCAGCTTCTGTTTCTCTGACATGTCCCCTTCCTCTCTGGTACTGGCTTTGACTATTCACTCTCCCCACCTTCCAGCCTTGTCTCTCTGTCTCTCCCTCTCTGGGTCTCCAGTTCTGTCTGGGTTTCTTTCCATGTATCTCCTTTCCTTTGTGTCTCTCTTTGTCTCTGCCTGCTTCTGTCCCTGCTGTCCCATCTCAATTCTACTCTAAGATCAGTGGTTGGGGTGGGAGATACAGACTTCTCCCCCTTGACCTCCATCCCAAGTTTCTCCTCTTAGGTTCTGCTTCCTTTGAGAGAGAGAAGAAGGGGAGGTTGTTGCCCTGAGGGAGGAGTGGGGAAGGCTGGCTGGGCGGAGAGGTCCAGGTTCAGGCTCTATGGAGTCACCTGCGGGAGCATCCGGTTCCAGACCCCAGTGCTGACTTCCACTTTAGAAGCCACCCTCTCTCCAACACCCTCCCCCGTGCGACCCACCTTCTTCTCACTCCTCTCCTTGTTCTTTCCCATCTCCAGGGCTCCATCCTCCCCTCATGTCTGCATTTTCTGTGGGTGTTGTCCTCACAGTGGAACTCTGTTCTTCACATGGTGCAGCCACTGATGGCTGCCTTCTAGCCAGCTATTGTGTTGTCAACATTGATGGAATGAAAAACAAGGGCTTCATGCAACTTCAAAAAAAAAATCTAATAGTGTTGGTCCTTATGGGTGACTACACCCATTAGTGGATGGGTGTATATGGGGGGGACTAGTTGGGGATTGTGGTCTCAGAAGAGGGTGCTTAAGGAACAGGGAGAGTCTGGGTATTGTGTGCTCTTCTTGGGTCAGTCTCTAGGGTTTGTCACTGAGAAGCCACTGTGCTCCGTGACCTGTGCTGGTGAGGGTCCAGCTGCCACGAAGACCTGTGGTCCACCTGTTGTTGTAGGGTCTGACTGTTGTGGGGTCCAGTTATCGCAAAGGTTTGGGAGTGGTTGGGGTTCAGCATAACTGTGGTGAGGTTCAAGTGGCTGTGATGATGGGGGTGCGTGGTTGTTGAAGACAGTCAATGTGGTAGGTGTCCACTGGAGCCTGTCGTGTGTAGGGTTGTGGTTACTGGGTTAGTGGCCATCACTTCTCTCTCTCTCTCTCTCTCTCTCCTTCCTCTCCCTCTCTCCTTCTTTCTCTGTTTTTTTTCCCTGTCCATCTCCTTCTCTTCTCTCTATTTCTATCTCTATCTCTCTTTATGCCTCCATATTGAACTGTCATTCAACTGTTAACTGAGCAATTACTTTGTGCCTATCATCAGCTGCAGCAGGTACCTGAGGCTCTGGCCCTTCCTCAGATAGGAAGAGGAGGTGGAATACCTCCACCTACTCAAGGTAGGCACAATAGATAGGAATCACTGGTTTATGTGAAGCTGACAGGCTGAATGTTTGTCTCAGAGATCACCCCCTAAGCTAGAAAGATTTGTTTCCCAAAGTACAAGTCAAACATGAGGTTGAAGAGTTTGGGTGGGTGTAGAGACCCTCCCTCCAGGAGCAGAGAGGGTTATGGGCATTGAAAGAAGGGGGCCAGTCACTCAGATATTCAAGAGAGAGCCCATATTAGGAAGAGGGAATGGCCTGTGCAAAAGCCCTGGGGTAGGACTGTGCCTGATGTGGTGGGAAACATTGAGGAGGCCGATGTGGCTGGAATGGAATGAGATAGGGGGTGAGAGGCCAGTGGTGAGGGCACGGAAGTGGATGGTGGCAGGTTGTGCAAGGCCTTGTGGGCCATAGAGAAGATTTGGGCGCTTGGAGGAGATGGGAGCCACTGGGGCTGGATGCAGGTGAGGCTTTCTAGACGAGCCAGCCCATGCCCCAGACATGGCTACCAATACCATGCCCCCTCTCTTTTTATCCAATTTTTTACATCACCATAAAATGCACTCAACATAAAATTGCCAGCTTAACCTTTCTTTTCTTTTATTTATTTATTTTTGCCAGCTTAACCATTCTTTTTTCTTCTTTTTAAAAAATTTTAATTTATTAATTTTAATGCGGTGACATTGATAAATCAGGGTACATATTTTCAGAGAAAACATCTCCAGATTATTTTGACATTTGATTATGTTGCATACCCCTCACTCAAAGTCAAATAGTCTTCTGTCACCTTCTATCTGGTTTTCTTTGTGCCCCCCTCCCCTCCCCACACCCATTCCCACTCCTTCCTCCCTCTCGTCCCCCGGTTACCATCACATTCTTGTCCATGTCTCTGAGTCTCATTTTTATGTCCCATCTATGTATGAAATCATATAGTTCTTAGTTTTTTTTTCTGATTTACTTATTTCACTCAGTATAATGTTATCAAGCTCCATCCATGTTGTTGTAAATGATCTGATGTCATCATTTCTTATGGCTGAGTGGTATTCAATAGTATATATGTACCAAAGCTTTTTAATCCACTCGTCCACTGATGAACACTTGGGCTGTTTCCAGATCTTCGCTACTGTGAACAATGCTGCCATAAACATGGGGGTGCATTTCTCCTTTTGGAACAGTTCTACGGTGTTCTTAGGGTATATTCCTAAAAGTGGGATAGCTGGGTCAAAAGACAGTTCGATTTTCAATTTTTTGAGGAATCTCCATACTGTTTTCCACAGAGGCTGCACCAGTCTGCATTCCCACCAGCAGTGCAGGAGGGTTCCCTTTTCTCCACATCCTCGCCAGCACTTATTCTGTATTGTTTCATTGATGATCGCCATTCTGACTGGTGTGAGGTGATATCTCATTGTGGTTTTAATTTGCATTTCTCTAATGATTAGTGATGTTGAGCATTTTTTCATCTGCCTATTGGCCATCTGTATGTCCTCTTTGGAGAAGTGTCTATTTATTTCTTTTGCCCATTTTTTTTTTTCATTTTTCTGAAGCTGGAAACAGGGAGAGACAGTCAGACAGACTCCCGCATGCGCCCGACCGGGATCCACCCGGCACGCCCACCATGGGGCGATGCTCTGCCCACCAGGGGGCGATGCTCTGCCCATCCTGGGCGTCGCCATGTTGCGACCAGAGCCACTCTAGCGCCTGGGGCAGAGGCCAAGGAGCCATCCCCAGCGCCCGGGCCATCTTTGCTCCAATGGAGCCTCAGCTGCGGGAGGGGAAGAGAGAGACAGAGAGGAAAGTGCGGCGGAGGGGTGGAGAAGCAAATGGGCGCTTCTCCTGTGTGCCCTGGCCGGGAATCGAACCCGGGTCCTCCGCACGCTAGGCTGACGCTCTACCGCTGAGCCAACCGGCCAGGGCTCTTTTGCCCATTTTTTGATTGGATTGTTTGTCTTCCTGGTGTTGAGATTTACAAGTTCTTTATAAATTTTGGTTATTAACCCCTTATCAGATGTACTGTCAAATATGTTCTCCCGTTGTTTAGTTTGTCTTTTTATTCTGTTCTTATTGTCTTTAGCTGTGCAAACAGCTTAACCATTTTTAAGTGTCCAGTCCTGTGTCATTATGTACATTCTCATTGTTGTGCAGCCATCCCCACCATCCACCCCGCAAACTATTTTCATCTTCCCAAACTGAAGCTCTGTCCTCATCAAACACTAACTCCCCATCCCCACCCCTAGCCCCTAGCACTCACCATTCAACTTTCTGTTTCTATGACTCGGACTCCTCCATAGAGACCTTCTATAAGAGGAATCACACAGTATTTTTCCTTTTGTGTCTGCTTTATTTTATTTAGCTTAATGTCCTCAAGGTTCATCCATGTTGTAGCAGCTGTCAGAATTTCCTTCCTTATTAAGGCTGAGTAATATCCCGTTGTGCGGATGGGCACATCATGTTTATTCATTTATCGGTCAAAAGTCACTTGTATTGAGTCTGCATTTTAGCTACTGTGAATCATGTTGCTATGAACACAGGTGCACAAATAGGTGTATAAGACCTGCTTTCAGATCTTCGGGACATAACACAGAAGTGGAGTTGCTGGATCATACAGTAGCTCTATTTTTTAATGTTTCTAGTTTTGCCAGACTTTTCCACAGCGGTACACCATTTTATATTCCCACCAGCAATTCATCAGGATTTTAATTTCTCCGTGTCCTCACCAGCACTTGTTATTTTCCAGGTGTGTTTTTGTTTGTTTGTTTGTGTGTTTGTTTTTATAGCAGCCATTACCATGTTGTGGGACTGTATTTCTTTATAATTTTGAGTTGCGTTTCCCTAATGGTTAGTGATGGTGAGCATATTTTTGTGTGCTTACTAGCCAGTCATATATCTTCTGGGCAGAAATGTCTATTCAGGTTGTTTTCCCATTTTTAAATCACACTGATTATTTTTGTTGTTGAGTTTTAGAGGTTCTCAATATATTCTGGATGTTAATTCTTTGCCAGATATAGAATTTGCATATATTTTCTCCCATTCTGTGGGTTGCTTTTTGACTTTCTGGATAGTGTCTTTTGATTGCACCCCTCTTTTTACAGCTAAACAGTGACAGCTGGGTCAGGGTGAGATCTAGCCTGCGGGTCCAAGGTTAACAACCACCACCATTTCTGTCCAAGTGGCTGCTGGGGCCAGGTCTACCTGGGCAGCACATTCTTATAAATCAGACTGGGATGTGGGCACTTCCCCTAGAGCAGGGTGTCTCTACCACACGCTATTAGTACTTGGGGCTGGATAACCCCACATCCTGTGCAAAGGAGGCGCTGAGTGGCATCCCTGGCCTGATCCATGAGATGCCATTAGCATCCTACTATCCTTGTGACAACCAAATATGCCTACAGACATTGACCATTGTTCCCTGAGTTTAGAACCACTGCCCTAAATCTTTGGCGGGAATGGAAGTCTTCCTAAGGATATTGGGGGGCAGGCTCTACAAAGAGGGATCGAGGACCCTGTGTGCCACCTCAGGTGAGCAAGCCTCAGCCTACTCACCTGTATATTGGGGACCTAAAAGTGATGGCAGGGCCCAGTGCCCTCACTCATTGTACAGGGTTTAGGAAGCACCTATTATGAGCCAGCCCTGGGGTGCGGATAACTGGGGAGAAGAAACACAGGCCTGGCCTCATGGGAGAAAGGGAGATATTAGTCAGTTGATTACAGGACTGAACATAAATTACAGGGTCATAAACGCTGAGAAGCAAAAAACCAGGTGCTCAGTCAGCAGAGAGTAGGGCCCCTCATCTCTCCTGGAGGTCAGAGAGGGCCTCTTAGAGAAGTTACAACCGAAAGATGAGAACGAGGGAACTAGGGGAGGTGAGGAAGAGTGGTCCAGGCAGCAGGACTGCACGTGCAAGGGCTCTGTGGTGAGTCTGGGCACTCAGAAGGCAGGAGTGCTTGAGGCATGGAGGAGACCAGCTCCATCTAGATTGTGCAGGGCCTCATGGGTGGGGCGAGGGAACGTGGTCTTGATATGTTAGGGTTTTAAGCTGGAAATTGGCATAATCTGCAGGGCAAAGATCCCTCCAGCAGATAGTGTAGATAAAGTGCTTAGCACAAGCAGAGCCGGGCACCCAGAGACAGTTCTTATGACGCAATGGGTTTTTTGGGGACCCAAAAAATTTACAGGGTCCAGTCTCTGCTTGGTGACATTTTGGGGAACCATGTGTATTCAGGGTTTGGGTTGGGGGCTGGGAAGGTGGGATGTACCCACTCTGAGTGCAGTTTCAGAGGCAGAGGAAGGACAGCCACCCCCGGGGTGGGGGCAGGGCTCCCAGGGCCAGAAGCCGCTTCTCTCAGTGCTCCCCTGGGCCCATTTCACAGGAGGGAGACTGAGGGCCTGGGCTCCATGGCACTGAGAACTGAGCCAGCAGCTGCATCCAGGTTTCCAAATACCTTTGGGACCCGCCGCATTTCTAACCTTATCTCAGGGCTTGAGGGGATGGGCTCTGGGGTCCACAGACCAGGTTTCACACTCACCCATGGCCAGCTGCGTGACCCTGGGCCAGACACTGCACCTCTCTGAGCCTCTGTGGCAGAAAGAGGAGATTCTGCATCTCAGGAAAGTTGTGATAATTTAACAACATTGTTTGTTCACAGTTATCATTCACTAAACCAATAGTTATTAAGCACCTACTGTGTGCCAGGTGCTGTTCTGTGTACTGATGGGGACCTCAGGGGCTGGTGTTCTACAGGCAGGGACAGACACTAAGCCACTCCCTCAGTCAGTAACTAAAGAGTAAGGGAGTGGTAAGTGCCCTGAATAAACACAAAACAGGAGAAGAAGGGCAGAGATAAAATAGGGCTGTGGGTGTGGGTGGTGTTTAGCCTCTGCATCAACAGGCCTGCAGAGGTGAGACCTGACCAAGGTGAGAGCTGGGACACAGTGAGGGCTGGGCCAGGTGAACATCTCGAAGAACAGAATTCCTGGCAGAGGAAAGAGCCTATGCAAAGGTCCTGAGGCAGCACTGTGCCTGGTATGTTATGGGAACATGTGACTGGAAAAGAGTGAGTGAGAGGAAGCACAGCCCTGAGGCTAGATGCAGGACTGAGACAGCATGTAGGGCCCAATGGGCCTGGATGGGGTCTGGGCACCTGTAGGTGGGCGTGAGGACTCAGGTGCTTGGAAGAGAAACCCTCCAGCTAGGGGATGAGCAGGAGCAGGGATTGGTGGGGTCCAGGCCTTATCTGGAAATGGGTCACCTCTGAGCCTCCTTCCCTTAGAAGAGTGTAATGACTGGGGACAGGTGCTTGAATTCCTTCCTGTGACACCACCTCTGAGCTGGGTCAGGGGCCTCACGCTTCTGCCCGGCATCCTGCTTGACCACCGAGAATCAGAGGATCCTCTTATATCAGGGGATTGTTCTGGTTTGGGCTGGAGAGTGGGGGAGGTTGAACAGTAGGAACACGTCTGGCTAGGGGCCAAGGGCTTAAGGTTCCCAAGGTGAATTTTATTCCACATGAGTGTCAGGAGGTGAATTTCCATCGAACTGACACTCATAAATGACGTGGTCCTCCCATCAGATCAGACCCTGTGAACCCCAGGGCTTCCCTCAAGTTCACACAGTTCAGAACAAACCACTTACTACACTTTGGGACCAAGCATGTACGTGGGTTATTTACCAGTAGGCACCAGCCTTGTGGAACCCATTTGACAGTTGAAAAGACTGAGGTTTAGAGAACAGTAGGCACTTGTCAATCACAGAATCTCATTGAAACAGCAGGGATTGACTTGTGGTGGCACAGTGGATAAAGCGTCGACCTGGAAATGCTGAGGTTGCCGGTTCGAAACCCTGGGCTTGCCTGGTCAAGGCACATATGGGAGTTGATGCTTCCAGCTCCTCCCCCCTGTCTCTCTCTCTCTCTCTCTCTCTCTCTCTCTCTCTCTCTGTCTCTCCATCTCTCTCTCCTCTCTAAAATGAATAAATAAAATAAAAATTAAAAAAAAAAAAAAGAGAGAAAGAGAAAATTTTGGCCCTGGCCGGTTGGCTCAGCAGTAGATCGTTGGCCTGGCGTGCGGGAGTCCCAGGTTCAATTCCCGGCCAGGGCACTCAGGAGAAGCGCCCATCTGCTTCTCCACCCCTCCCCCTCTCCTTCCTCTCTGTCTCTCTCTTCCCCTCCTGCAGCCGAGGCTCCATTGGAGCAAAGATGGCCCGGGCGCTGGGGATGGCTCTGTGGCCTCTGCCTCAGCCGCTAGAATGGCTCTGGATGCAACAGAGCGACGCCCCAGATGGGCAGAACATCGCCCTCTGGTGGGAATGCCGGGTGAATCCCGGTCGGACGCATGCAGGAGTCTGTCTGACTGCCTCCCTGTTTCCAGCTTCGGAAAAATGAAAAAAGAAAAAAAAAAAAAAAAAAGAAACAGCAGGGATTGCTAGCACCAAATGCCCTGCTAGCCGGCTCCCACCAGTTCCTCTTATCAGCCTGTTCCTGGCTCTGGGGACTCCGGCAGGGCTTGTGGTCTGGACACCAAAGTACCACTGGCTTCCGGCTGCTCATGGGCCCCAGGAAGAAGCGAAGTTGGGTGGAGGGGGGGGGGGGCTGCCATGGTCCCAGAGTGCTTTGCACTTTCCCCTTGAAATCTGAGTTCTCTCGAGGGTTCTCAGATTCAGAGATTGGTTTCGCTGAGGCTTTTATGAAGCAGGGGCTCACTCAGAGTGAGAGTGCAGGGCCCCGAGGCTCCGCCCGGTTCCCCGAACCTGGTGAGAGTGTAGCCCCTTGAGATTCCGCTGCACTTCCAAGGAAGGGGCTGGGCTGCCTGGGGCCGTGGGAACAGAACCCACTGGTCCCTGTCCTCAGGAGGAAGGCTTCTCAGAGGAGAGCCACTTGTAACAGCCTGGGGACAAGGGGGCCTTCTGCAACTTGGGCCCCTGAGTCTGGGCAGGGAGGGGTGGGGTGTCAGAGAGGGATCTAGGGAAGAAGTTTCTGATCCTTTCAACACCCCACACTTCTCTCCCTCCCCCCATTCACACAACCATGTGATGGTAGCTCATTACCACTCAAGAGAGCCTTGTTAGATTAGTTAGCTGTTAGCTGGAATTCTTAGAAAATCCTTTCAGATGTTGGCCCCAAACTGCACCTCCATTCACTTCTCTGTGATCCTGGCTTAGCCTTCTGGAACCACACAGACCACAACCCCTCTTATAAACATTCCACTCCTCCTGTATTTATTAAGTACCTATTCTAGAAATGTGTGGACATGGAGATGCAGACCTAGAGTGATCACCAAGGTGCAGCACCACAGGGTGCTGGGAGCTCATAAAACACTTCCTGTCTAGGGGAAAGGAGTCAATCTGGTGAGCTTCTTCTAAGGCAGTGGTCCCCAACCCCCCCGGGCCGTGGACCGGTACTGGTACATGGGCCATTTGGTACTGGTCCGCAGAGAAAGAATAAATAACTTACATTATTTCCATTTCATTTATATTTAAGTTTGAATGATGTTTTATTTTTTAAAAATGACCAGATTCCCTCTGTTACATCCGTCTAAGACTCACTCTTGATGCTTGTCTTGGTCACGTGATACATTTATCCATCCCACTCTAAAGGCTGGTCCGTGAAAATATTTTCTGACATTAAACTGGTCCGTGGCCCAAAAAAGGTTGGGGACCACTGGTCTAGGGGATAACATATCTGCTATGTCCTGAAGGAAGAATTGGCCAGAAATGAGATGATGAAAGAGAAGAATGAATGGTTCAGGCAAAAACAGTACCATGAAAAGGTGAGAAAATATCTCTTCAACCAACAGAAGAGGTTCTAATTGGCTTGAATGGTGTTTTTTTGTTGTTGTTATGGGTTTTTTTTTTGTATTTTTCTGAAGTTGGAAACGGGAAGGTAGTCAGACAGACTCCCATATGCGCCTGACCGGGATCCACCCGGCATGCCCACCAGGGGGCGATGCTCTGCCCATCTGGGGCATTGCTCTGTTGCAACCAGAGCCATTCTAGCGCCTGGGGCAGAGGCCACAGAGCCATCCTCAGCGCCCAGGCCAACTTTGCTCCAATGGAGCTTTGGCTGTGGGAAGGGAAGAGAGAGACAGAGAGGAAGGAGAGGGGGAGGGGTGGAGAAGCAAATAGGCGCTTCTCCTGTGTGCCCTGGCCAGGAATCGAACCTGGGACTCCTGCACGCCAGGCCGATGCTCTACCACTGAGCCAACCGGCCAGGGCTTGAATGGTGTGTTTGATGTGGGATATTGGAGCTGCTGAGGTCAGAACAGAGAGGTGCCTGAAGCAGTGATTGAGGTGGGAGGGAACTGACACCTTCATTTCTCAAACAGGTATGAGTCCAACTTTATTTCATGTCGCCTGTCTGCTTTTTCAAGGAAGCAATTTACACCTTCACTTCTAGCTACAAAAGTGCCCGTCTTACCACATCCTTGTCAGCACTAAGTTTTATAATTTTTAAAATCTTTGCCAATTTCATCCAGAAATAAAAACACAGTATCTCATTGTGTATATGACAATAAGTAAGTACAGTGTGTCCGTAAAGTCATGGTGCACTTTTGACCGGTCACAGGAAAGCAACAAAAGACAATAGAAATGTGAAAACTGTACCAAACAAAAGGAAAACCCTCCCAGTTTCTGTAGGATGATGTGGCAGCATGTGCGCATGCGCAGATAATGACATAACACCATGTATACAGCAGAGCAGCCCACAGCCGTGCCAGTCGAGATGTGGACAGTACAGAGGAAAGTTCAATGTGTTCTGTGGCTTGCTAAATTGGAATCCATGACCAAAGTGCAATGTGAATATCGATGCGTTTATAACGACGCACCACCACATAGGAATAACATTACTCGGTGGGATAAGCAGTTGAAGGAAACCGGCAGTTTGGTGGAGAAACCCTGTTCTGGTAGGACATCAGTCAGTGATGAGTCTGTAGAGGCTATATGGATAGCTACCTAAGGAGCCCTAAAAAATCTGTGCGTGAGCCCACATCGAACTGCACTGAATAGGTATGAAACTGGGAGAGTTTTCCTTTTATTTGGTGCAGATTTCACATTTCTATCATCTTTTGTTGCTTTCCTGTGACTGGTCAAAAGTGCACCATGACTTTAGGGACACACTGTATTTCTCTGGTAAGGGATGGGGTGAACAATATTTTCAGATATGCATTGGCCACACAAATGCACCTCTTTCCTGGGAATGTTAGAAAGTCTTGCCAGACCAGGTGGTGGCGCAGTGGATAGAGCGTTGGACTGGGATGTGGAAGACCCAGGTTCGAGACCTCGAGGTTGCCAGCTTGAGCACGGGCTCATCTGACTTGAGCAAAAAGCTCACCAGCCTGGACCCAAGGTCAGTGGCTTGAGCAAGGGGTTACTCGGTCTGCTGAAGGCCCACAGTCAAGGCACATATGAGAAAGCAATCAATGAACAACTAAGGTGTCACAACAAAAAACTGATGATTAATGCTTCTCATCTCTCTTCATTCCTGTCTGTCTGTCCCTATCTATCCCTCTCTCTGTCCCTGTAAAAAAAAAAAAAAGTGTTACACCCAGTAGTGAGTTTATGGTCATTTCTAGTTCCCTTTTTAGCATGAAACAAATAGAAAGATTGTAGGTTGCCCTTTGGCCACATGGGTGGGGAATCTGTGAGGCAACCTATTCACTCTCTTTTTATTAAATTTAAATTTTCATTTTTTTCAATTACACTTGACATTCAATGTTATATTACTATCAAATGTCCAATATAGTGGTTAGACATTTATATAACTTACAAAATATTCCCCTCAATAAGTCTAGTCCCCACCTGGCATCATGCATAGTTACTATAATATTGTTAACTATACTTATTATGCTGTACTTCACATCCTCAAAATTATTTTGTAACTGCCGATTTATACTTCTTAATGCTGTCACTTCTTTTACCCACTCTCCCTCCCCACTCCCACTTTGCAACCATCACTTTGTTCTGTGTATCTGAGTCTGTTTCTGTTTTCTTTGTTTGTTCATTTTGTTTCTTGATTCCATAGATAAGTGAAATTATATATTTGTCTTTTTCTGACTTATTTCACTTAGCGTAATACCCTCTAGGTCCATCCACGTTGTTGGAAATGGTAATATTTCATTACTTTTTGTGACTAAGTTATATTTTATTATATATATGTACTACATCTTCTTTATTCAGTCATCTAGTTTGATAGACATTTAGGTTTCTTCTCTATCTGAGCTGTTGTAAATAATGCTGCCATGGGCCCTGGCCGGTTGGCTCAGCGGTAGAGCGTCGGCCTGGCGTGCGGGGGACCCGGGCTCGATTCCCGGCCAGGGCACATAGGAGAAGTGCCCATTTGCTTCTCCACACACCCCCCCCTTCCTCTCTGTCTCTCTCTTCCCCTCCCGCAGCGAGGCTCCATTGGAGCAAAGCCTGGGCGCTGGGGATGGCTCCTTGGCCTCTGCCCCAGGCGCTAGAGTGGCTCTGGTCGCGGCAAAGCGACGCCCCGGAAGGGCAGAGCATCGCCCCCTGGTGGGCAGAGCATTGCCCCTGGTGGGCGTGCCGGGTGGATCCTGGTCGGGCGCATGCGGGAGTCTGTCTGACTGTCTTCCCGTTTCCAGCTTCAGAAAAATACAAAAAAATAATAATAATAAAATAATGCTGCCATGTACATAGGAATGCTATGTCTTTTTGAATTAGTGTTTTGAATTTCTTAGGATATATACCCAGAAGTGGAAATGCTGGGTCATAAGGCAGTTCCATTTTTAATTTTTTGAGGAAACTCCATACTGCTTTCCACAGTGGCTACACCAATCTGTATACCAACCCGCAGTGGGCAAGGGTCCCCTTTTCTATAAATCCTCACAAACATTTGTTAGTTAATTTACTGATGATAGCCATTCTGACAGATGCGAGGTGATAGTTCATTGTGGGTGTAATTTGCATTTCTCTGATGATTAGTGATGCTGAGCATCTTTTCATATGTCTGTTTGCCATCTGTATGACCTCTTTGGAAAGTCTCTGTTCAAGTCCTCTGCCTGTTTTTAAATTGGATTGTTTGTGGGTTTGTTTTTTGCTTTCCGGAGTCCTGTGGGGGGGGTGTGTTTTAATTTGTATGAGTTCTTTATAAATTTTGAATCCAAACCCCTTATCAAATAAATCATTGGGTATACCTTCTCCCAATTGCTAGGTTGTCTTTTCATTTTGTTGATGGTTTCCTTTACTGTACAGAAACTCTTTAATGTAATCTCATTTGTTTGTTTGTTTTTTGTTGTGTTTTTTTACCTGAGGAAATATATCCAATAAATATTACTAAGATCAATGTCAAATTGTTTTCTTCTAGAAGTTTTATGTTTTAGGGACTTAAATTTAATTCTTTAATGCATTTTGAGTTTATTTTCGTATTTTTTGCATGTATTTGTCCACCTTTCCCAACCTCATTTATTAAAAAGACTATCTTTACCTCATTGTATATTCTTGCCTCCTTTGTCATCGATTAATTGACCATCTAAATGTGGGTTTATTTCTGAGCTCTCAATTGCTTTCCATTTATCTATGTGTCTATTTTTATACCAGCTAGTACCATACTGTTTTGATTACTACAGCCTTGTAGTATAGTTTGATATCAAGTAGTGTGATACCTTCAAATTTGTTCTTCCTTCTCAATATTGCTGTTGCTATTTGGGGTCTTTTGTGGTTCCATGTAAGTTTTAGGATTATTTTTTTCCAAATCTGTGAAAAACGCCATTGGCATATTGATGGGGATTGTAACAAATTTATAGATTGCTTTTGGTACTATGCAATTTTAACAATATTAATTTTTCCTATCCATGAGTATGGTATATGCTTCCATTTATTTGTATTTTCTTTAATTTCTTTCTCCAATGTCTTATAATTTTTGAAATACAGTTCTTTTACCTCCTTGTTTAAATTTATTCCTTGTTATTTTCTTTTTATTTGTTTTTTAAAGCTATTTTATTTCTTTCCCCCCCCAAAGGACAGAGAAAGAGGGAGAGAGAGAAAGAGAGAGGAAGGGAGAGAAATAAAAAGCATCAACTTACAGTTGTGTCACTTTAATTTTTTGCTGATTGCTTCTCATACGTGGCTTGACCAGGGGGCTTACACGAAGCCAGTGACCCCTTGCTCAAGGCAGTGATCTTGGGCTCAAGCCAATGACCTTAAGCTTCAACCTTGAGACTTTGAGCTCAAGCCAGCAACCATGGGATCATTTTGATGATCTCACACACAAGTTGGCAACCCTGCACTCAAACTGGTGAGCCTGTGCTCAAACTGGAGAGCCTCCATTCAAGCTGGCAACCTCAGGGTTTCAAACCTGGGACTTCAGTGTTTTGTCACTGCACCACCAGCAGTCAGGCTTTTTGGTATTTTTTTATTCAATTAAATGGGATTGTTTGCTTTTTAATATTTTTCAATTACAGTTTACATTTAATATTCTTTTGTATTAGTTTCAGGTATACAACATAGTGGTGAGACAATCATACACTTTACAAAGTGTTCCCCTGTAATTTGTAGTAACCACCTGGCATTATACATAGTTATTACAATATTAATGACTATATGTCCTATGCTGCACTATACATTCCCATGACTAGTTTGTAACTGCCAATCTGCACTTCTTAATCTCTTCACCCTCTTCACCCAGTCGTCAATCCTCCTCTCCTATAGCAACCATCAGTCTGTTCTATGCATTTACAAGTCTGTTTCCATTTCGGTTAATTTACATTGATTCCACATTTAAGTGAGATCATGTAGTATTTGTTTTTCTCTGACTGACTTATTTCATTAAGCATAAGTCATCAATGCTGTCATAAATTGTAAAATTTTATTCTTTTTTATGATCTAGTAATATTTCATTGTATGTATGTACCACAGTATTTTATCCATTCATCTATTTTAAGTTGCTTCCATTTATTGGCTTTTGTAAATAATGCTGCAATAAATATAAATGTGCATATATCTTTTCCATTTAGTGTTTTGGATTTCTTCAGGTAAACACTCAGAAATGAAATAACTGTGTCATAAGATGTTTTTTCAAATTTTTTGAGGAACTTCCATTCTGTTTTCCACTGTAGCTACACCAATTTACATTTCCACCAACAGTGCCTGAAGGTTCCCATTTTTTCCACATCTTTGACAACACTTGTAGTTTGTTAATTTATTGATGATAGCTAATCTGATAATGTGAGGTGATATCTCATTGGGGTTTTTAATTTACATTTCTCTGGTGATTAGTGACGCTGAGCATCTTTTCATATGTCGAATGGCCATCTGGGATTTTCTTTCTTTTTTGATAGTTTGTCATTGGTGTATAAAAATGCAACTGAGTTCTGAATATTAATTTTGTATCCTGCTACTTTACTGAATTCTTTGACCATTCTAATAGTTTTATTTGGTGGACTTTTTAGGAATCTCTTTATATAGGATCACATTGTTAACAAACAATGATAATATACTCTTCCTTTGCCATTTAAATGCCTTTAATTTCTTTTTCTTGTCTGGCTGCTGTGGCTAATACTTCCAATTGTATGTTCAATAAAAATGATGAAAATGGACATTCTTGTGCCTGATCTTAAGGAAAATGCGTTTAGCTTTTCTTGGTTAAGAGTGATGTTAGCTGTAGGTCTGCTACATATGGCCTTTATTATTTTGAGGTATGTTCTCTCTATTCCCATTTGCTGAGAATTTTTTATTATAAATTGGTGCTGGATTTTGTCAAAAGTTCTTTCTGCATCTATTGATATGATCATATGATTTTCATTTTTCTTTTTATGTGATGTATTTCATTAATTGATTTGTGGATATTGAACTAACCTTGTATCCCAGGAATAAATCCTACTTGGTCATGGTATATAATATTTTTAATGTATTGCTGAATTCTGTTTGCTCATATTTTGTTGAGAATCTTAGCATCTGTGTTCCTTAGGGATCTTGGCTTTTGTGTAGTGATTTTATCTGGTTTTGGAATTAAAATAACATTGGCCATGTTGGCTTCAAAATATGAGCTTGATGGGCTCTTCCCTCCTCCTGAACCTTTAGGAATAATTTGAGAAGGATAGTTGTTAGTTTTTCTTTGAATATTTGATAAAATTCACCTCTGAAGACATTTCTTTCAGGACTTTTGTTTGTTGGGAGTTTCTTTGATTACTGCTTTGGTTTTGTCAGTTATAATTTGCTCTGATTTTCTGTTTCTTTTTGATTCAGTTTTGAAAGAATGTGTTTCTAGGAATTTCTCTATTCAAAATTGTTCAACTTCTTGGTATATAATTGTTTGTAATATTTTCTTTTTTTTTTTTTTGTATTTTTTTTTTTTCTGAAGCTGGAAACGGGGAGAGACAGTCAGACAGACTCCCGCATGCGCCCGACCGGGATACACCCGGCACGCCCACCAGGGGCAACGCTCTGCCCACCAGGGGGCGATGCTCTGCCCCTCCAGGGCATCGCTCTGCCGCGACCAGAGCCACTCTAGCGCCTGGGGCAGAGGCCACAGAGCCATCCCCAGCGCCCGGGCCATCTTTGCTCCAATGGAGCCTTGGCTGCAGGAGGGGAAGAGAGAGACAGAGAGGAAGGAGGGGGGATGGAGAAGCAAATGGGCGCTTCTCCTATGTGCCCTGGCCGGGAATCGAACCCGGGACCCCCGCACACCAGGCCGACGCTCTACCGCTGAGCCAACCGGCCAGGGCCAATATTTTCTTATAATCTTTTTTTTATTACTGTGGTGTCAGTTGTTACTTTTCATTTCTCATTTTATATATTTGGTTCCTCTCTCTCTCTCTCTCTCTCTCTCTCTTTTTTTTTTTTTTTTTTTTGATGAGTCTGGCTAAGGCTTTATCGATCTTTTTTTTAATCTTTTCAAAGAACCAGCTCTTGGTTTCATTGATTCTTTGTATTTTTTAATTCTATTTTATTTATTTCCACTCTGATCTGTATTATTTTCTTTCTTCTACTCCCTTTGAGCTTTGATTGTTTTTATTTTTCTGGTTTCCTTAGGTGTAAGGTTATATCTCTTGTTTGAGATTTGTTTGTTTCTTGAGGTAGGCCTGTGTTGCTATGAATTTCTCTCTCGTAACTGCTTTCACTGTGTCCTATAGGTCGTTGTGTTTTCATTTTCTTTTATCTCAAGGTAGCTTTTTATTTCTTCCTTGATCTATTGTTAACCCACTAGTTGTTTAACGGCATGTTAGTTAGCCTACATGTGTTTGTGTGTTTTTCAGGTTCTTCATTTTTTGTCATTGATTTCTGGTTTCATACATGTGGTTAGAGAAAATGCTTGACATAATTTAAATCTTCTTAAATTCATTAAGACTTGTTTTGTGGTCTAAAAGGTCATTATTCTTGTAAAATGTTTCATGTGCACTTGTTAAAAATGTATATTCTGCTGCTTCGGGGTGAAATGCTTTAAAAATAACAATTAATGTGTTTGTTCTAATGTGTCACTTATAGCCACTGCTTCTTTGTTGATTTTCTGTCTGGCAGATCTATCCATTGATGTCAATGGGGTGTTAAAATTTTCTACTATGCCTGTATTACCACCAATTTCTCCCTTTATGTCCATCAATATTTGGTTTATATATTTAGATGTTAATGTTGGGTGCATAAATGTTTACAAGAATTATATCCTCCTGTTGGATTGATTTTGTTATCATTATGAAATGTCCTTTTTTGTCTCATTTTATAGCCTTTGTTTTAAAATCTAAGTATTTCCAGCCAGCTTTCCTTTTCTTTTCATTTATATAAAATGTCTTTTTCCATCCCTTTACTTGTAGTCTGTGTGTCTTTTGATCTGAAGTGGGTAGACAACATATGTATGGGTGTTGTTTTTATTATTTATTCAGCTACCCTATGTCTATCTATTAGAGCATTTAATCCATTTTCATTTAAAGTGATTATTGATAGGTACATAGTCACTGCCATTTTATCATTTATATCTGTGTTCTTCCCCCCCTTCTTCCTCTTAAAGAAGTCCCTTTAACATTTTTTATAATACTGATTTGGTGGTGATGAAGTCCTTTAGCTTTTTATTGTCTCAGAAGCTCTTTATTTCTCCTGCAGTTTTAAATGATAGCTTTTATGTGTAGAATAGACTTGGTTGTGGGTCCTTGCTTTTCATTACTTTGAGTGTTTTATGCCAATCCCTTCTGACCTGCAAAGTTTCTGTTGAGAAACCAGTTGATGGTCTTATAGGAGCTTCCTATAGGTAACTAACTGCCTTTCTCTTGCTGCTTTTAAGATTCTCCCGTTGGCCTTTTAATTATTATGTATCCTGATGTGGGCCTCTTTGGGTTCATACTGTTTTACCCACTTTATTTTGATTCATTGTTTTTCTTAACATTTTTTTCTATCCTTTCAAAGTTTTAAATATCTCTCTTTTTCATTTGTGACTGAGTTGCCAAATTATTAGTTTTGTTCCCATCTGGGGGTTCTTTGGCTCAAACTAGAGGATTTGCTGGGCTTCCAGGAAGGTGTTCCATGTGAGACCACCTGGATTTGCCTGATCTGTTGTACACACAATTTAATATTTAATTCTCAAAACATTTGCATGTGATGGGGACCCTTGAGCCTGTTTTATAGATGAGAAATCTGAGCCTTAGAGATGTTAGGTCACCCATTCAGCATCCATGGCTAATATTGGCCATTTCACTCAGTCAACTCTTCTGACATCAAGATTCTGTTTAATATGGAGGAAAAGGCTGGTCATTTTTTCATATCCATTGTCCCAACCTGGCCAGGCAGGAAATGGAAGCTCTATTCCTCATTAGGGAAGATCTTTGAAGTCCAGCTCAGCAGCAACCTTATAACATGAGGAAAGAAAGGGAAATAGGTCAAAGAGAAGAGGAGTCCTCCAGGCTCATCACCTGAGTTAGAAATCAGTTCTTGGCTTTTAAAACCTGGGCTCCGTGTTCTGGGTCTATCTCTGCCATTAAAATCCCATATGACTTTGGTAAGTCCCTTCCCAGATCTGGGTCTTGGTTTCCCCTCTACTAGTCAACCCATCACTTGAGTTTTGTAGCAACTATATTTTTCATATCTTAGTTTTAACTAGTTATCATTTAAATCTAAGTGATTTTGTTTTAGAGCCTCCTGTTTTTATTCTATGGCTATTACTTCATCCTTTATATTTTTGAGTAATCTATTTTTGTACTAGATTTTAAAATTGCATGATACTCTCTATTTCCTCTGATATAAATCTTCAGGTTGGGGAGTTTGTGGGAGTTTCATGAAGAGGTTGTGAATTTTTCATCTCTTCACGATTCTTCTGAGTCTGTGCTCTTGACCTCACATATTAGGTGGCACTGTACTTCCATGGGTGGGGCACCCTTGCCATTGGGCACCTCTGCTTTGGTTTCTGGTTCAAGTTAACATTTTTCTGTCACTTCTTAGTATTTGGGGAGGACTGGGACAGTTTCAATGGGTACTTGGTTTGACATCTTCAAAGGAAATCCAGTTTCATCATCTGTAAACTGATACTGTTGTGTTCGGTGGTCTCTGAGGGTTCTCACAGATATTCTCAACACAGACAACCACAGGAGTCTGGCCACAGATGTCTAGTAGGAGAAGGTTCTAACACCACCACTAATTTAAAAAATAGCTGTGTGGGCCATTTACTATTATTATGCACTGTCTCTTAACACATCTAATCTTATTTATTCTTTATGTATCCAAAAGAGTAGGTGCTACTATTATCCTTATCTTACAGATGAGATCTTGGAAGTTCATTGAGGTGACCTGACTCGTGCTAGGAAGTAAAATTTGAACCCATTTAAAGCAGAATTAAGCTCTTAACTCTGTTCACCTACTGCATCGTCCCAGCGGCTTGGGCGCTCATCTCAGCCCTGATCCAGTATTAGCTGTGCAATTTCTGGAATCCTTTTATCCGCTATGGACACCGAACTCTACCACTCAAAGGTGCTAAACAAACTCAAAATTGTGTCCTCAGTGGAAGAAGTAGAAAAAGTGGGAAGGTTTAACCTGGTGTGTTAGAAAAAGTGTTAGTTCTAGAGCACGTGGAATCTGGCTGCGCTGACTCAGGCAAATTACTTGACTTCTCGGAGCCTCAGTTTATGGTGAGTGCAAAGGATAACATTGCTTGTGCCCACATAGGAGCACCATAAACATCACTACATTCCCTGGAAGAAGCAGACTAGGATAGTGATGGGAGAATATGAACATAAGTACACCAAGTCCCCAAAGGGTTTTCAGGGCAAAAAGGAGGAGATGTCTTCCATGGACACAAAAAGAGAATGAATTCCAACACAGTAAGATTTCGTGAAATTGGATATTAGCTCCATTCCAGGAAAGCTTTCTTGACCTTGACAGCTTACCCCAGCCTCACAGGGGCTCACTTTAGAGTGAATGAGCTCTCTATCACTCAAGGGAACCAAGTAGAGCTTTGATTGCCATTGGTCAGGGAAACTGCAGACACTGGTTGGGCTGATGGGGCTGAGCTTGACTGGGCCTCTCTGGGGGAGACCCTTTATCTGCCTCCTCATCCCCCACTGGCCATTTCACAAGGTGTGCTCTCTGTCTCACCACCCCATTAGCTCTTCCTCTGTGACCACAGGAAGGCCCAGCCCAGCCCTCACTGCATCTTCTTTAAATAAACTCAGGCAACTAAGCTATCTGCTTCCCCATCTCCCCGTGGAGGTGTGGGAGGAGGTGGTTAGGAGGACCTCAGACCAAGCCACAGAGAGGAGGGACTTGCCAGAGAGACTGA
This sequence comes from Saccopteryx leptura, assembly GCF_036850995.1. Lineage (NCBI taxonomy): Eukaryota > Metazoa > Chordata > Mammalia > Chiroptera > Emballonuridae > Saccopteryx > Saccopteryx leptura. The sequence continues at coordinate 142,822 of NW_027095723.1, forward strand.
GCCTGTCCCTCCTCTATCTGACCATCAACCCATGCCTGGACTTCTCCCTCAAGTATCTGCTTGTTTTGACTTGGCCTTACAATAACCTGTACTGTGTCTCCCTCTCTTTCCAGCCCAGCTGGCCTCAGCTTTAGTTATCTCTGGGTCTGCCTGCCACCCTTACCCTCTCTTCCAGAGCCAGGTTGGTGCCTTCTGCACACAGGCCCCAGGCCCTGGCATGTGCCTTTGACTTTCACGCTGGTGCACATCAACTCCTGGGCTCTGGTCAACACATCTGAAGTTGGGGTGGCAGTCAGTACCTTGTCTGATGGCTCCCAGGACATGGCCAGGCAAGCAGCAAGAACTATTGTAGCTATGGGACAAGGAACCCTGAGTGAGAGCCACCTGGGGACTTGTCTTGGTTGGGGTTCAGATAAGCTGTCTGGGTGGTGGAAGACCCAGCCTCAACATTTTTGGGGAGAGAGAGGACCCATTAAAGTTTATGGTACCCCACTCTCAGGGCCCTACCCCTTGAGCATTATTCATCTGTTCATTCACTCATATTTCACTCATTCTTGATTCAAATACTCATGCATTCATTAGTTTCTTCCAAAAAACATTCATGCACTCACTCACTCACTGGTTTGTCTAAAAAAATATTCATGCAGTATCTTCCTCACTTGTTTAGAGATGGGTGTGAATTGAGCATTGCTTTTAAAAATCTAAGCAATTTACACTTTTATATGCATACTACAGAATGTTGGGGAATGGGTGTTGCCAGGCTTGGGCACTGGATTCCCTTCCATAACTAGGAAGTTTTTTTTGGGGGGGGGGTGCGGTGAGGCATCCCAGGCATGGGTACTGTTTTCCATGTGGCAACGTTATTTATTTTACATTCCCACAGACAGTTCACAAGTGTTCGAACAGGTAGACAAACAGGAATGGAGAGAGATGAGAAGCATCAACTCTTAGCTGCGGCATTTTAGTTGTTCATTGGTTGCTTCTCATATGTGCCTTGACCAAGGGGTTTCAGCCAATTTAGCGACCCCTTGCTCAAGCCAGCGACCTTGGGCTCAAGCCAGCAGCCTTGGACTTCAAGCCAGTGACCTTTGGGCTCCAGTCAGTGACCATGGGGTCATGTCTATGATCCTATCTCAAGCCAGTGACCCTGCACTCATGCTGGCAAACCTGCACTCAAGCCAGATGAGCCCATACTCAAGCCCGTGACCTCAGGGTTTCGAATCTAGGTCCTCAACATCCCAAGTTGAAACTTTACTGTGCCACCACCTGGTCAGACTATCTTCTGATTTTTTTTATAGTAGCCATCAGAATTGGTAAGAGGTAGTATCTCATTGCAGTTTTGAATTACATTTCCCTAATGATTAGTGGTGTTGAACATTTTTTTATTGTGCTTACTGGCCACATGTATATCTTCTTTGGTGAAATGTCTCATCAAATCTTATGCTCACTTTTGATTCAATTTTTTGTTGATGTGGTTGAATTATAGGATTTTTCTATATATTTTAGATGTTAATTCTTTATCAAACATGTGATTTGCAAATATTTTCTCCTATTCTGTAGGTTGCCTTTTTACTTTGTGAATAGTATCTTTGATGTACAAAGTTTTTAAATTTTCATGATGTCAAATGTGTCTGTTTTTCTTTCTTTTTTCCCCCCCTATAGGCACAATATTATTGCTTTAAAAAATGAATCTCTCTCGCCTGACCAGGCGGTGCCGCAGTGGATAGAGCATCGGACTGGGATGCGGAAGGACCCAGGTTTGAGACCCCAGGGTTGCCAGCTTGAGTGCAGGCTCATCTGGCTTGAGCAAAAAAAAAAAAAAAGCAGCTCACTAGCATAAACCCAAAGTCACTGGCTCAAGTAGGGGGTTACTCAGTCTGCTGAGGGCTCGCGGTCATGGCACATATGAGAAAGCAATCAATGAACAACTATGGTGTTGCAACAAAAAACTGATGAGTGATGCTTCTCGTCTCTCTCCATTCCTGTCTGTCTGTCTCTATTTATCCCTCTATCTGACTCTCTCTCTGTCCCTGTAAAAAAATAATAATAATAAAATAAAAAATGAATCTCTCAAGTGAGTGAATAGAAATTTTGATAGATGGATGAATGAGTAGGTGGAAGACAGATAAATCATTCTACCATCAGATGGGGGATGGATGGATATTTGATGAGTGTATGGATAAATAAACAAGATGGTGAATGGGAGGATAAATGGCTTAATGGTGAGTTAGGGAAGTTGGTAGACGGATAGATACAGGTATGGTTGAGTGAGTGGATGGGTAAATGGATGGCCTTATGAACACATGAGTAGGTGGATGGATGGGTAGGGGTAAAACTGGCCACAGATACAGATGTTAATGTACAACTTGAGCATAGTTTTGATGAGTTGGGGATAATTTTCTGATCCCGACTTGACTCAAATGAACCCTATGGATATATATTCTCTCTTTCTAGGTTCAATCTTTCTTCTATTCACTCCTGAGCCTCCAAGAATGTCACCCTGGAGCTCAGATTGAACTGAGCTGTTGGTTGTCCTCTGACCTTCCCAGAGGTAAGAACCTTGGGGAAGGAGCCTGCATCCTCCCAAGGATACAGTGCCCAGCCGGCCCTCCGGGATGACTTTGGTAGCCTTTCCCAGCCGAGTGGCCTCTCTCCGGTGGCCTCTCCCACGTCTCTATCAGGCATCAAATCATCCCAGCAGCTTCCCATTCTTTCCAATACACCCCTTTCTGCCCCCACCCTGGTCTCCGGACCAATTCCCACTCCATCTCTACCCCCTCCCCCACTGGGGAGGGTGGGGGTAAATTAGAGTGAAAGGTCATCCTGGTCAGCCTCCTGCCATGACCTCTTTCCTGTTCCTTAGGTCCCCCAGGCAGCCATGGATGTGGGTCTCTTGGACCTGCCAGATGCACCCCAGGGTCTCAGCAAGACCCGGCAGGGAGTGCAGGGCAGGGGCCCGGTCTTGCGTCGGCAGCGGGAGTTCCTACCGGAAGAGAAGAAAGACACGGTTTACTGGGAGAAACGCAGGAAGAACAACGAGGCCGCCAAGAGATCCCGGGAGAAGCGGCGTCTCAATGACGAGGCCCTGGAGTGCAGGCTGGCTGCCCTGCTCCAGGAGAACACTCTGCTCCGGGCTGAGCTGAGAGCGCTCAGGCATCACTTCGGCCTTCTGCCCCCTACTGGTGGCACGCGGAGCCTGCCCTTGCAGGCTGTACTGTGGACGTCCCCCTGGACTGGAGGCCACCTCCCTGGGGCTGGACAACTCCCTTCTCTGCCTGGCTCCCATGGCTGCCTCTTGAGGCCGTGTATCCTGGACACCGGGGTTCCGGGATGCCAGGGCTGCCAAGCGGCTCACAGGTGGACTGGCCTGGCCACTTCCTCCAGGTTCCCCCAGGACCCTGCTCCCCCTGACTCCAACAGAATGGACATGGCCATGCAAGCTGCCCTCCCAGCCACCTTCTTCAACTGTCACATCCTGGGTGGGCACGGGGGACCCAGGCCTGAGGTCAGGCCCTGCTGGGGGCTATGGTCTTCTGTGCCCACTGGTTGCCAGGCCTCAGGGCCTTCAGATTTGTTGCTGAAGCCCACTGCTGAGCCCATAGGGTTGCCTCCCAGGGTAGCCTGCCCTGTCCCAGGGAACCATCCCAAGAGTCCGGCTCAGTCCTCCCTGCCCCATAAACTGCGCATCAAGTCTCAAACTTCTGGCAGAGTGCTTGGAGGCTGTGAGGCTGACCAGGGACCCCTCTGAGGACTATCCCTGGGCGGGGCTGGGTTTGCAAGGGGCGGTTGGAGCTGAGCATGGGCTTATCTGAGGGGATGAGTAGTTTGGCCTTGACCCAGTTCCCAGTACTGGACAAAGCCTGTGAGAAGTGGGGGAAGAGGGGGCTGACTGGTGAAGGTGGTCCACTTCTCAATAACCAAGCCTCTAGAAGGAGGGTATAGGGTGTCAACTTGCATCATACCATTGTTCTCATCCTGCTTAAAACATGTCCTTTGGGTAGTCACTTTTCCCTCCCTCCCTCCCTCCCTCCCTCCCTCCCTCCCTCCCTCCCTCCCTCCTTTCCTTCCTTCCTTCCTTCCTTCCTTCCTTCCTTCCTTCCTTCCTTCCTTCCTTCCTTCCTTCCTTCCTTCCTTCCTTCCTTCCTTTCGCTTTCTCCTATCCATCATCCATCCATCCATCCATCCATCCATCCATCCATCCATCCATCCATCTCTTCTTCCATTCATTTAATCACTTTCTTGTGCTCATTTGTTTATCATTTATTCATTAACTCATTCTCTTATTCAGTTACAATTCACTTGTACCCATCACCCACCCACTTATGATCTTTGTGCTCTTCCCTCTGTGCTCAGCTTAGTGACAAGTAGGGAGACACCTTCCCGGCTTTGAGGCTTCTTGTTCTGGGAGTGATGATGGTTTGGGGACAGATATACTCAGGGCCATGCTGAAGGAGGTAGGAGCAGCTCAGGATGTCTGAATTCTCTTATCTTGATATTCCCTTGAGGGCTTGATTACCTGACTAGTTTGGGGATCAAACTTACCTAGTCCAGATGGCTTCCTCTGTGTCTTGGGTCAGGACTGTGAATCACTGGAAGAGGTCAGCAATATCTGAGGGGGTCAGTTTCCTTTCTCTCCTCAACTGCTCACTGCCCCTCGACTGCCTAGCACACACACTCTCAGCTGGAGGGGATAACAGACCACTCAGCAGGAAAGGACTCCCAGGGACCCCAGAAACCTAGAGCTCATCAAAGCCTTCTCCCTACTCAGCTTCTCACTAAGGCTCCTCCCAATAAATAAATAAATAAATAAATAAATAAATAAATAAATAAATAAATAAGGGGAGAGCTGTGGGGTGTCCTCTAGCTGATGCAGTTGCTGAACACTGGATACTCCTGGCCAGCTGGGTCACTGGGCCATAGTTGCTCTCCCTACCAAGCTCCAGCCGAGGTAGTTCTCAGCCACCACAGTTTTATCACAGTCACAAATGTATGTAGCCAAATAGCTCTGCTCCTGCGTTCAGGGAGCTCTGCATGTCACTGCCCAGCTTTCCTCTGTTGGCCCACCATTTGTTCTGGTCCTTCAATGGTGCTCAGCCCTGGGCACAGGTGGGTGGGAGGCCCCCTGTGCCCTGCCTTCCCCCCCTCCCTCCACCTTTAGGCTTGGCTTGGAGCCTCACATCTCCCAAGAGTGTCCTGGGGAGGCAGGAAGAAGGGCTGCCTGGAAGAGGTGACTCTGGACTGTCTCTCCCCAGCCAGCCCCCACAGCTGGGAGGGGATAGACTTAGGATGCAGAAGAGCCAACCCTCAACACTAAGATGCCACACAGTCATGGCTGACCCTTCAGGGGCCTTTAGTGCATCTCTGACTCTGACTGAGGGAGGTTAAAACATCCTAAAGGGAGAGAGATGATGTCGTGGGTGCAGCTGTGTAGCATCTTGAGCTGGGAGATGTGGGTGGTTTGGTGCTTTCTTTAGGTGATGTCCCTCAGCCAGTGTGGCCAAGGTGTCCAAGACATTTGGACTGGCACACCCACATGCCATGGACTCAGGGGAGCAAGCACTGACCACCTTTGTGCCACTGAGACCCCCCTTTACACTTCTAGCACTAGTTGGGAAAGCCCAGAGAATCATCTGCCTAGAACAAAGCATAGAATTTCCACATCAGGAGGGGCCCCCAGAGTATACTGACGAGTGGTCATCCAGTCTCTAGTTGAATACTCCTAAGGATGGAGAACTCACTGCCTCCAAAACCCTAACATCACTCCTTTTCTAGAGTCAAAACTTACTTTTTGCAAACTTCTACCTTTAATCCTGCTCTGACCTCAGGGGGCCACTCAGACCTCCTTCCCTCATTCCATCCTCAGCTTGGAGGTAGCTGGTATGGTGGAAGGAGTTTCTGGTATTTCCTCTCCAAAGTAGAGACCACCACATTGACCTCAGATGGTTTGACAAGATTGAATCGCATCCACTGTGTGCATAGCACTTCATATACAGCAAGTGTCCCATAAATGTTAACTCTCCTCTCCCAGCCTCAAAGAAGTGCCCTCTCCAGGGGAAATGTCCTCTCATTCTTGAAAATTTCCTTCACCTGGCTTGGCTCTTCTTCTTATTGCCCATGGCATTGATATGTAATGGTTCTTAAACTGAACATGAATCATTTCTTTATTAAAAAAATAAATATATTTTACCAACAAATATTTTTTCAGCTCCTACTATGTGTCAAACAGGAAATGAATAAAGGAAAAAATGCTCCAGACCGAGAAGTTTGCAAGAGGGAACTTGTATGTATATCTAGCACACCCACCCTAGACATGCTGATTACTCTCACCCAGTGCTGGGCTCTGGGACCACAGATGTGTCCTCTGCCCTCCAAGAGCCAATGCACTACTGGCAACCTTCCATACGGCCACATGAGAGCTGCTACTGTGAGAATTCTAGTGTCATGTCCTCCCCTCCAGTGTCCATGGGCCCCTCAGGTTATGTCTGTAACAATTATATCTGAATTGGGGACTAAATTTTAAGGCAGTGTGTAACCATGTTACATTTCCTCTCCCACCCATCAGTGAAGGCTGATGAGATCTCTTTGGCTGTGAACACATGACATTTTCTTCCTGCTTCAGGTCTGTCTGGCCCACGTAGAGTGTGCAATAAACACTGAATGAAAGTGCCCGATCAGTTGGTGATGCCAGGGATGGGCAGAAAATGAGTTGAAGATGCTGACGAGGTCACATTTCTCTGTCTTGTCTACAAGGATTCACAGACACATCCTGGCTGAACCTTTTGCTCCTTGGGTCCTTGATAGTCAAATCATGGTCCACAGACCAGCAGTGACGGCATCACCTGGGAGCTTGTTAGAAATGCTTGTCAGGCCCCAACTTAATTGGTCAGTCAGAATCTGCATTTTAACCTGAGCCTCAGGAGCTTCCTATGCACACTAGAGTTTGAGAAGCATTGGTCTAGAGCAGGGCTGTCAAGTTTTTCCTGTCCGGGGATCAGAGGGTAAATATGTTTGGGCTTTGTGGGACAGCCAGCTACTGTTGCATCTACTCCGCTCTCTTGTTGCAGCATGAAAGCCATTGACAACAAGGAAACAGGTAGGAAGAGCTGTGTTTTAATAAAATTGTATTTCCCAAAATGGATGTGGCCAGATTTGGCCTCTGGGTCAGTCTACTGATGGTGTATTCACAAGTGGAATAGCAAATCCTAAGGGGTGCCTGTTTTCAACCTTGCTACTGCCAAAGTGTTCCACAGAGCGACATTTCCAACTTCTAGTCCCTTGCACGTAAAGAAAGTTCGTGTTCTGCCAAAGGTTTATTTAGATGGACTGACTTTTGACAATCAGTGTGTAAAATGATTTTAACCTGTGCCGTGACCAGCACAGGGAAGTGAAGACCTGAGTGGAGGCGACGGAGGATTAAGAAAAACACAGAGACATAGATAAAGTTCAGGCCAGGTGGGACATTGTGCTCTGATAGAGACACAAGGACTCCAAGCCTGTTTCCAGGCTGGTGATTTCTTGGGGCTTTGAACCTGTGTCCTTTGTTATCCCAGTCTGACACTCTATCTATTGTGTCATCACTGGCCTGGCTTTTAGTGTCAATACCACAAACAATCTTCAAGTTGTTTTAGTGACTTTGCCTTGCCAGGTCACTCAAGGCCAAGCAGGGTCTCTGCTACACGTAGGCCAGATGCATTCAAATGCATTGGCTCTCTACAAACCTGCATTCCTCTGTTGAACTTCTTTGCCAAAATCTGTTGGCCATTTGGGTTTTTTCATCTGTAATTGCCTGCTCTGCTGGGATATTTACCTTTTTCTTATTGACTTTTCAAAACTTTTTATATATTCTAGATATACATCCTTTGTCACAAATGAACATCATTTTTTTTATTTGTCTTTTAATTTTGTCCCTGTTGCATTTTGTTGTACAAAAGTTGGAAAATCAGGTATAGCCAAATTTATCAATCTTTTATGATTTGTATATTTTTCTCTAGTTTAAGAATCCTCCCATGTCTCAAAGTTATAAAGATAGCCACCTAAATGTTTCTATAAATGTTTGTAAGTTTTGCTTTTCACATTTAGATATTTAGCCCATCCTCTTTCTGTCTCTTTTATTGTTGCAATGAAGTGCCTTTATTCAAACTTCCTCAATCAAAAGTATCACCTAGAGATACTTGTTTAATAACAGACCTCCTGCATTCAGACTTTCTAGGAGACAGACCTTGGTATGTGCACTTTTTACTTGCAATCAGGAGAGTCTTTTAACCAGGCCAGTTTGGGAAAAGTTATCTTAGTGGTTAGCAGATGCGTAGGGGCTGGGCAGGATCAACATCCCTGGCTGGTGGTCTTACACATATCACTATCTCCATTGAGAGACTTCTTATAAAGATTAAATGAAAAGAAGTACAAAAGTAGCTTGCCACCACTCATTTCTCTGGGAACTGGGTTGTTTCATCCTCATGAAGAATGTAACTAATTCTATTTCTCTTTTTGCTTTGGCCACCAGGAGGCTCAGGGCTAATTTTAGGGCTCAAACATAATAACCATTCATTCACTTACTCTAAAATTCCTTTATTTACTCAGAAAATATTTATTGATCATATACCATGTTACAGCACTGAGGAAGGAGCAGTGAACAAAAGAGATGTGGTTACTGCCTCAGTGGTACTTACAGCCTAATGGAGGGAGACAGGTAGAAAATGTATAATAAGTATCATGGAGAATAAAGAAGTAGGGGATTAGGGAGAGGTAATGATGGGTGGGTTATAAGAATTGAAATAAAAAAGTAAGGAAGAGCCTTGCTGAGAACATGGCATTTGAGCAGAGACTGAGAGAGCAACACATGTTGGGACAGAGCATTCCCTAGACCAGGCATGGCCAACATATGGCCCACAGGCCAGATACGGCCCGCAAAATGAGTTTATGTGGCCCGCGATTAAACTCTTAATATTCTCCACATGACGCATTATGGAAATGAAATAAGTGGTACTTTTAAATCATTATACATAAACTACAATATCTAACCATTGTACAACAATGAAAGTCAAAATCTCAGCTACTCAGAAGCAGAAGCATCTTTGAATATTGGAAATCGAGATATTTAAGAAGATAGTGATACGTGGAAAAGAATTCCACATGTGACTAATCTAGGGTTAACTTCCAATAACTGGCCGAATGGATTCACGATACTTTTTTACTTTTTAAAAAAATTCCATTATAAAGATTTACAACTTTTGTACTCGTCTGTGCAAATTTTATAAGCAATTGAATAATGGAAAAGATGGAAATTTAAAAAAACTTGCCAAAGAATATTTAGTAATCTTCAGCTCAACTTATATTTGTGAACAAACTTTTTCTTTAATGAATCTAAATAGAAGTACAAGATCAAGACTGAATGATTTACATTTGGAGGCTGTGTTAAGAATAGCTACTACGCCTGACCAGGTGGTGGCACAGTAAATACAGCGTTGGACTGGGATGCAGAAGGACTCAGGTTCGAGACCCCGAGGTGGCCAGCTTGAGCGTGGGCTCATCTGGCTTGAGCCAAAAAAAGGCTCACCAGCTTGGACCCAAGGTTGCTGGCTCGAGCAAGGGGTTACTCGGTCTGCTGAAGGCCCATGGTCAAGACACATATGAGAAAGCAATCAATGAACAACTAAGGAGTCCCAACAAAAAACTGATGATTGCTGCTTCTCATCTCTCTCTGTTCCTATCTGTCTGTCCCTCTCTCTGTCCCTGTAAAAAAAAATAAAATAAAAATTAAAAAAAAAAAGAATAGCTACTACAAGCATAGAGCCAGATATTAAAAAAATAATAGGCAATGCAAAGCGCCTCAACACGTCACATTAGTTTTTTTGTTAATTTGTTGTACTAAATTACTTACATTTATTCATAAACAAATTACATAATAAAATTTTGTTTACTTAAATGAATCATTTTTGTATTTAACATTTTTTCATTTTAATATTTTGACCGGCCTGTGAAAAAAATTTTCTTTCTAATCTTTCCCGGGGGTAAAAACTTTTGGCCATGGCTGCCCTAGATAGAGAACAGTCTGTGTAAAGGTCCTGAGGCAGGACCTTGACTGGTGAGTTGGAGAAACATGAAAGACACCCCTCTGGCTGGCAACAGAGGGAGGAGGTAAAGACAGGGAGGTGATGGGGGGGCAGGTCATGCAGGACCTATGGGTCAAAATGAGGACTCTGTCTTCCTCTCTGAGGAAGGTGGGGGTGCCGGGAAGTTTCTGAGTATATTTTTCCTGTAATTGTCCCTCCCCCACATCACTCCATCCTGTGGTATGTGAAGCTGAGTGAAAAATAAATAAACCCACCACACAAGCACAGGAGAGCTGTCTCATCACAGAAAGTGGGTGACTGACCACAGTGTTGCTGTAACTCATTTCCCCACAAGCGGCCCACAAGCAGCCCACAAGCCCCTGCACTCTGAGCCAAAACTCTCATCCCATCCTTGCTTCTGACTCTTCTGAGCTATGAGGAATGGGCAGGAAAAACTGCTCCATGAGGCAAAATCATGGAAGGAAAAGGTCGTTTCTTTCTTCTTTATAAAGCTGCCCTCTACTAAAGAGCCATTTTGGATAAATGTAGGAGGGTAGGCTCAGCTAAACAGGAAGAACTAGAGATCAGCTGGAGATAAAGGTGGCTCCAGCCAGTGAAGGTGGGAAAGACAGCCTTGATAGATCATGGGTGAGAAGAATGTAGAGACTAACGCTTGCTGTATAATTCCTGTGATCACCAAGCGTCTGTCACCTAGGACAAGTGGGTTCATTTCCTTGCCATGTGGTCTGGGCCAGTGCTCATGCCTTGAACTTTCTTTCATAAAACCTTTCAAAAGGTTTTACTATTTTTATTCTCATTAATAGATGGGTAAACTGAGGCTCAGAGCATTTACATACCTTGCCTAACATCCCTGAGCCAGCAACAAGTGAACCATTTCCTTCTTCATTACTGCACTGGCATCACGGCCAGCTTTTTCTTCCTTGAATTACTTTTTTGCCTCTGGTCTTCATGGTTGCTATTCCCTCTGCTACAATGCTTTTCTCTCAACCTTTATTTTTTATTTTATTATTTTTAAATGTATTTCTTATTTAAGTATAGTTGGTATACAACATTAAATAAGTTGTATTAATTTCAGGTGCCCAATTAGTGATTAGACATTTTTATACCTGACAATGTGATCACCCCATGAACTCTTGTAATCATCTGTCACCATGCAAACATCCTCTGCCTTTATATGATTCCCCTTTTCCATATTCACGTCTTGGCTCAAATGCTATTTCCTAAAGAAAGGCTTTCCCTAAACATCCACTCCAAAATGTTTCTGGTTATTTCTGTTGATCCTACATATAGTAGTTGTTCAATAAATACTTGTTGAATGAATAAACAAATTGGATATGAAGAGTTGATCTTCCTAGTAACAACTTTAACTGCTGTAAAATTCTGTGCCACCAGGAGTGGCAGTCTGTCTCCTCCTCAAGGATGAAGATGTCATAGGAACAGGGAGCCTGTCCCTCCACTGCAGAAGCCCTGGTTTGGGACAGGACCTGTCACACAGTAGGTGTGTAATAAATATCACTGAATTATATCTGAGGTTCGACAAAACCAAGGGCAGAGGGAGATGGGGGAAAAGAAAGGTATCACATAGGTCCTTCATTCATTCCTCATTCCTTCCTTCATTCATTCATAACTTTCTGCAAGAATGAAACCAATTCCTTGCCCTTCAGAGCCTATGTTATGAGAAGGAAATGGACAACCATCAGGTGGACAAATAGAAGGTTAGGATTATGTCAGATGTGGCTGGGAGACATGAATTTACGAGCCAGAGGCTGAGACGTTCAATGACCGGGGACATCAGGGAAAGTCCCTCAGAGGAGATGACATTTGAACCAAGACCTGGAAAACATGAGTGAAAGAAGCCAGTCACAAAAGGCTACATGTGGTAGGATTCCACATCTGTGAAGTATTCAGAACAGACAAAACTGAAGAAGGAAAGCAGGTGGCTTGTTGTGGGGCTGGGGGGTGGGGCATGACTGCTAAATCAGTCCCAGGTTTCCTTTCAGTGGGAAATGCTTTGGAATTAGATCTAGGTGGTGGATGAACAACTTTGCAAATGCACTAAATGCCACTGAATTGTTCACTTTAAAATGTTAACATTATGTTATGTGCATTTCATGCCAATTTTAAAGAATGCCAGTGAGTTTGCATGCAGAGAGGACAGATGCACATCTGAGAAAGAGAAAGGAAGAGAGGGATCAGGGAACAGGGAACAGGGTGGAGAATGCAGAGGGACTGTGGAAGGGGGGTTCCTGGCAGGTCTCAGCCTGGACACAGGACCTTGAAGGAATGGGGTGGCTAGGGCTGAAGTGTCAGGGCCTGCCTAGGTGGGGATCCCAAATACACACACACACACACACACACACACACACACACACTCCCAACCACATGCATGTGAAATGACACATGCATGTACATACATGCTTGGGTGCAGAGTGGAAACATGAAATACACGCATGCACAAATATGATAGAGTCTGGGCATGCAGTGGTTCCCTCAAATCTACCAATATGTGGACGCCTTGCCCTGTCCTGGGCCCTGTAGGCTCAAAGAGGTTAGGTAATAGAAAAGAGTGGAGTCCCCTCTCATAAGCCTACTGGTGTGGGGGCCAAGGTCTCAACCAGGGCCCCTCATTGCCTCCTCTCTCCCTGCTGCTGAGCAGGCTCTGGGGGCAGCCTCCCCTCCCCCATCATACTGTAAATTCTGAGAAATCCTGTGGTCTGGCCTGGCCCCTCCTCCACTCTCCCCTCTCAGGCTGGGCTGCCCTGGCCATTGTCTTCCTGTCTTGAAGCCTGGTGGGGCCGAGGTGTAGAGAGCAAAGGCTAAAACCTGGCCCCCTCTCTGCCTGGGTCCCCAGATACAGGGGAGAGGGCTCTGCACTACCTCCACGGCCTTCTAACGGCTTCTCTGGGCCTCAGTTTCCCCTCCTGTAGAATGGCGATTAGAGTTCCTGCAAGCAGACAGTGAGAGCAGCGGCTGGCAGGTAAAAAAAAAAAAGCCTGGTCCTGCTGGCCGCTGTGTTTGCCCACTTCCTGCATCTCGCTTTCCCTTGCTTCAGCCTCCGCGTTCTGACCCCCCGCGTGCTCCTCCCAGAGAGACTCTCTCCCCACCCCCATCCAGCTCTGGAATCATTCAAATTCCATTCCAGCCTGACCTGTGGTGGCGCAGTGGATAAAACGTGGACCTGGAAATGCTGAAGTCGCCAGTTCGAAACCCTGGGCTTGCCTGGTCAAGGCACATATGGGAGTTGATGCTTCCAGCTCCTCCCCCCTTCTCTCTCTCTCTCTCTCTCTGTCTCTCCTCTCTCTCTCTCTTTCTCTGTCTCTCCCTCTCCTCTCTAAAATGAATTAAAAAAAAATAAATTAAAAAAAAAATAAATCAAATTCCATTCCATTCCTCAGAAAGCACGGGAGAACAGTGGAACCAGCAGGTATGGAAGGCAGGGAACTTGTGTTTGACGTCCAGCTCTGGCCCGGACTCACTGGACAGCCTCAGACAGGGCACTGCGTGGCTCTGTGCCTCGGTTTCCCCAGGTAGACTGAAGCTGTGTGGTTCTTAGCCTTTCTGATGCACGAGCATCCTGGGCTCTCACCCCACACACTATGCCCCAGGCTTCCTCTCTCCTTCCTCATCTGAGCCCCCATCCTTGGCTGTTCTTGCCACAAACAAACTCTTGGAATTTATTGTACCCAAGGTTGGAGACCTCCAGAGACCTGCCACAACCCACCTCCACATGGGCCGCCATTTCCCCCGCCTGACCGGCCGCCCCCCCCCCGCCCCCGCCCCCGCCCCCGCCCCCGCCCACTGCACTCAGTTGCCCTCACCACGCCCCTCATGCTGTCAGCCCGCCCACTGCTCCCTCTTGCTTCCTGCAAAAAGTTCAAAATACTCCCTGTGGCTGTCAGTGAAATACAAATCTGGACTTAGTCAGGAGAGCCTTTATTCAGAGGGGTTTGCAAGGTGGGAGGAAGGGGCTGTGCGGTAGAGACAGCTCTGACCATGAGCTCCGTGGGCTGCAAGTCAGGACAGAAGCCTTTTATTTATTTTTATTCTTTGTTTTTCAATAGAGAGAGGAGGGGACAAGGTGGGAAAGAACCAGGTGTGGAAGGTGGGATGAAAAGATGGGGTGGGGGGAGGGGGAGCAGATCAGAGGATATTCACCTGGGCTGCCTGTCCTCAGGAGGGGCTGTCTGCTGGCTGTGTGTGTGTGTGTGTGTGTGTGTGTGTGTGTGTGAGTGTGATTGAGGTCAGAAGTCTAGAGGAAGGAGAGAGCCTTAACCAAAGCTCAGTTACCAAGCACTTTGTTCTGATGGTCACTGGGGACAAGCACTTCAGCTCGTCAGTTATTGTAGTAAGGTACCAAAAAGCTGAAAAATTAATATTGATATTCTAGGAGGAAAGGTCAGGCTTTCCTGTCCCGTCCTTCCTTTGGGGAGAGGAAGGAGAAGAATGTCGAAGTTTCTGGCTTGCAAGAACAATGGGTCATTTAGTTTTAACTCTAAAATAAAGATTAACCGAGAAACTTCTTCTCTTTCAATAGGAGACAAAATTTACATACCATCTTACATTGATTGTAGTTCCTCCCCCTTCCTGGAATTTTGAGAGTAACATACCTAGGCAAAGGAGGGAAGATGAACCCTGAAAGACTTGTAAACATCTTTGATTGTACCTTGAGAGTCTTAATGTTTCTGTGTATCCCCAAATGTTGTAAGCTTGTGCCATGATGTCATGCTCTCCCCCACCCATGTGTGATCAAGGGTATATAACCAGCACCTGAGATGTATTTGGGCACATGATTTGGGTTTGCAACTGCCCCATGTCAGCCATATGCAGCAGGCATATTTAATAAATCTCTTCCTTTTAATAAAACCCTTCAAAATTCACCTGGACTTGGTGTCTCTATGTGAACCCACAGAAGTGAGGTACAGTACTTTTCAGCATCTGGGGTACAGTACTTTATAACATTATGAGGCAGAGAATGGGAAATTTGAACTGGCTGTGTCACAGGTAAACTGTTGTAAAGTACCCAAACCTGTGATTCCTTCTCCAGCGTCTGCTTCATTTCCAGGCAAATCTCGCAAACCTGGTCGGCCTCCTCTTCCAGTGCTTCCTCCAGCTCCAGGGTCAGCATCTGTTTCTCCCATGTTTCCTCCAGCTCCTTCTACTGCTCGATTTGCAGGTCCCGGCCAGCCTCTTCCACAGAGCTCTCGGTTTCCTCACACATGGCTGTAAAAGTCAGCCAGCCTACAGCCCCCAAAAAGACAGCCATGGGGAACCATAACATCAGCCAATCCTCTACTCCACCGCTCAAAGGTGGTGGTGGCTCCATACTCATTTGTATGGAATCCTGTCACAGACTATGCCAAATGTAAAGCCAGTAGCCAAGGCCACCATCACAGCCACCTGGCCCATGCAGGTTCGCATTGGATTCGGACAGACAGTAATGAAACAATGGACCTAAAAACTGGTGGGCCATCATCTTTAATCCTAGCTTGTACCTGGTGGGCAAGTAAAAACACACTGGGCTCCGAAACCCATTCAGTGCTCATTCAGTGCTCATAAAGCTACTGACTTATCTGAGTTTTCCTAGGATCAAAGGATTCTAACCTCACCAGTCTCATTCACCTCTGTTCCCCATCTCCTTCCTTCTCCCTGCACAAACTCTGCACAAACTGGCTTCTCACTCAGCATTCCACCATCTTGGCTGCTTAACCTGGCCTCCTCCATGTGGCCTCTCTCTCCTCTCCTCTCTGCTCTCTCTTCTAATGCTAATCTCAGGAACCAAGAGAGAGCAAGCTCCCAGTCTGCCCCACTTTATAGTGTAAAATTCTAGACCTTTAGTCCAATATACAAACAAGGAAGTCTCTGATACAAAGTCACTGATCTGAGGCATAATGGGATTCCTCATGAGAGTGCACCACCTCACATCAAAAAGGGTGGGAAAGGCTTAGTCCTAAAACCAAGCCCCAGGCTACAAGGATCCTGCGTGCCCACAGCCCGCCCCCAACACACATTAATATAATCACACCCATCCCAAGAAGAAGGGCAACTAATAACACCTGGGAGACGGGCTTCCACGTGGGCAGCACCATCTTTAACAAAGTGAGCATAATATATTTTATCTGCCCAACATTCCCTCAGGCAAGAACACTGAGGTCACAGGCTGGAGTGTAAGATCCCAGACATTGCAGGCCCCACTCTCCTTTGCATTCTTCTGGTTTCTCCTTCAATCCAGCTTGAGTCTTTTAGCAAGTTTGATGGTTGTCCATATTCACTATACTGTACATTAGATCTCCAAGGCTTGTAAGTCAATAACATTTCAATGCAGTGATTATGATCAGGATTGTCTCCATACTGTCAATGCAAAAAAATTTCAAACCTGTAAGAATTTTTCTGAGTTTATTTGAGCCAAACTGTCGACAATTGCTGGGAAACAAAGTCTCCATGGATTGAGAAAATGCTCTGGAAAGTGGCAGTTATACCACTTATTTATACATTAGAATCAAAGTGGAAGGTGTAAGGGGGTTACATGAAATTGATTGGTGATAGATTAGGGAGGTGGGAGAAAGCAAAGCAGGAAAGTCTCTGGGATTGGGTAAAAAGTAAAAGTGTATACAGCTAGTGCTTGACTTACGACCACATTGGTTCCGACAGACCAGTCGTAACACGATTTGGTCGTAAGTTGAGTAGGCTATATGAACAGTACTGTGAAATGATGTTATAAAAATCTTTAAATCATATTTTATCATAATTTTCTTTCATTATTATTATATATCAATTTTCTTTGTTCATTTTATGCCATTTGTATCATCTCTACACCATTTTATTTCTTATTTTTACGTTCATCAGGTTTAAGTAAAACACTGCATTACCAGTACAACTGGTTTAATATTTGCAAAGACAATTTCCTCTTGGTAGACATCTCGGGAGGGGTTTGATGAAAAATATCCAAGACACAAAACACAAATTGCTATACCGAGTCTGGGATAACAGTTGAAATGATGCACACGGAGATGGTAGTGCTGCCGGAAGCTGGTCCGCACTGTCGTATGTCCAGCTGGGCAACACTTGTGCTGCCAGATGCAGAGTAGTCGTGGCTAGTGATTGTGGTCATAAAGTCTAATGGTCATAAGTTGCATAGGTCGTAAGTCGATCAATATTTGTATGCTGAAGCTTCTTTTACATAGGCAGAAACAAGAAGGTTAACAGTCACATAACAATAACAACGAGGGGTCTATTTGGCTTCTGCTTCAGCAGGATGTCTGACCTCTTACATTCCAAAGGCATGTTAGTGGGTACATTATCATAGATGCAAAAGACAGCAGCCAGGCTTGGATAAAAGCAAACAAAGAAAACCTTTATTAGAGAAAGTTCTTCCCTAGAACATGAATATCCACCATGAACTGCTTTTAGTTAGAAAGGTTTGATTTAGACCATCCTGTTTACCTTTGTCCCCTGCGTTTGCAAGGCCATTGTGTAGGCTTTCCCTGACTTGTCAGGTTAAGTTGTTGTAAAGTAGCATTCCACAGATTTACATAGAGACACCAAGGCAGGATACAAAATAATTTTTAAGAGGAGATTTATTGATTAAGCTGGCTGCATATGATTAACATGAGATATAGCTGACCCAAATCATGCAGTGTAGAATGTAACTCTGAAGCTTATTATATACCCTTGATCACATACAGGTTGGGGGGAGCATGACACAATTATTAACAAGCTTATAACATTTGTCTAAGGATCTATAAAAAAATTAAAACTTTCAAGGTAATACAATAGTGATGTTGTTTTACATATTAAAGATATTCACAAATCTTTTAGTGTCTATCTTCCCTCCCTTTGCCTAGAGGTGTATGTTAGTCTCAGGATTCCAGGAAGGGAGAGAGAGTTAAAATCAGTGTAGGGCATGCAAACATTGTCTCCTATTGAAAGGGAAAGGAAGTTCTTCAGATAACCTTTATTCTATAGTTAAACTAAATGACCCAGTCATCCTTGCAAGCCAGAAAGCTTCTGCATTCTTCTTCCTCCATTCTCTAAAGAAAGTACGGGCAAGAAGCCTGACTTTTCTTTGGTACCTTACCACAAAGTTAGTGGCCACATCTTGATTTATTTAAAAAATCGTTCTGTTTTTTTTGTTTCTTCATCTACAATACCATACAATTCCCTCTGTTAAGTTCACTATTCAGTGGGAGTAAGGACATTCACAAGGTTGTGCAGCCATCCCCTCTGTCTAATTCCAGGAGTTTTATCACCCCAGAGAGAAACCCTTTACCACTGTCACTCCCCAGTCCTCTCTCCCCCCAGCTCCTGGCATCAATGCAATATTTTTAAAATCAAAATTAATGCAAAAGTATCATGATGAATGTTGGTCAAATAAGTTTGTAAATATGATGTATATGTTTGCTCGCTTTGGGTGTGGAAGAGAGGCTGTAACTTGGCAAAGTCATTATAGCCTAAGGCAGTGGTAGTCAACCTGGTCCCTACCGCCCACTAGTGGGTGTTCCAGCTTTCATGGTGGGCAGTAGCGGAGCAACCAAAGTATAAATAAAAAGATAGATTTAACTATAATAAGTTGTTTTATAAAGATTTATTCTGCCAAACTTAGCGAAAATCCTACATAAAGTACTTGGTAAGTAATTATTATTATATGCTTTAACTTGCTGTAACTCTGCTTTATAAATTTTATAAAATTACTTCCCTACTTTATAAATCACCATTACTGTGGAACTGGTGGGCGGTTAGAAAATTTTACTACTAACAGAGATACAGAAGTGGGCGGTAGGTATAAAAAGGTTGACTACCCCTGGCCTAAGCCTTAGTTTTAAGACTAAGCCTTTCCCTCCCTTCTAATACTAAGGTCTTTTCAAAACTAAGCTTCTCCCCACACCCTTGACTGTTGCATGATAGGGGGTGGTGTACTCTTATGAGAAATCCCATTTATGCCTCAGATAAGTGACTTTATATCAGAGACTTCCTTATTTGTATATTGGATTAAAGGTTTTGATTTCTACACTATAAAATAGGACAGAACAAGGTCTCTCTCCCTCAGTTCCTGAAAGTAGTATTGGATAGGAGGCAGCCAAGGAATGCACAACTGAGTGGAACAACAAATGAGTACTTCCTTTCCCCTTCCCCTCTTTCTCCTTTCCTGTCTCTGTCTCTCTAAAAATCAATAAAAGCCAAGCCCTGACTGGATAGCTAAGTTGGTTGGAGTGTCATCCCACAGCGCAGAGGTTGCCTGTTCAACCCCCAGTCAGGGTACATACAGGCTTGTTCAATGTATGTGTCTCCCTCTCTTCCTGCCTCTTTCTCAAAATAAATAAATAAATAAAATAAAAAGTTTATTTTTGAAATTGTCATTTGTCTTGACTTTGTTCAGGGTGGTATTTACCTTACAGATTTTTTCTTCATGTTTACATGAAGTCAGTTGTTTTAATCATTCCTTTTATAGTATCAAAGGTTTGTATCACACTGAGAATGATAATAAAAAGGAGCATTCTGAGAAGAGGAAATAACAGAGGTAAAGGTCCTGAGATAGGCAGGGAGTGTGGCATGTATATTAATTAGGACTTCTAGAGAAACAGAAACAATAAGATGCATAGAGAAAGAGATATATTTTAAGAAATCGGTCAGTTGATTGTAGAGGCTAACAAGTCCACAATCCACAGGGTAGGCTGCAGTTGGAGTTCAAAGGCAGTCTGTTGGCAGAAGTTCTCCTTTTTTTGGCTGTTGGGCAAATAAGTTTATAAAATGTGATTTTTATGTTTGCTCACTTTGTTAAAAATGGCGCTGCCAGGTGAAACTGCTAATTACCTTCCTGCTTGGGAAGGTCCACTGTTATGCTAATGTTGCTGGAGGAGGGGTCTTGGTGGGTCCAGGTAGTTTTTTAGGAGGAAGAAGGAAGAAGAAGAAACCAAGATGGAGGGGAAGGAGAGAGAAGCCAGTTTTGCAGAGTAAAAAGCCATGTTGGCAGATGGGGAACAAGAGGGGATAAGACTGGTAGGGGCCTTTGATTCTAGGAAAACCTGGATGTGTCCATAGCTTTGTGAGCTCTGAATGACTGAGTTTTGGAGCCCTGTGTGTTTTTACTCACCTGCTAGGTTCAAGGCTAGAATAAAGGAATGGCCTACCACTTTTTGGCTCCACAGTTTCTTTACCATCTGTCCAAATCTAATGGGAACCTGCACTTGCCTGGCAGTTATGGCAGCGACGGCCCCTGGCCTTACATTGGTGAAGTCACTCTTTGGTCTGTTGAGGCCTTCAACTGATTAGGTGAGGCCCACCCACATTGTGAAGAATAATATGTTTTACTTGGAGTCTACTGATTTAAATATTAATTCATCTTTAAAAAAAGACTAGCACTTTATCAAACATCTGGGCAAATAGCCTAGCCAAGGAGACACATAAAATTAACCATCACAAATTCACTTATTATCACCTTGGCACACACACATCCCCTTGAATTCTACTTTTGTGGTACGCAATGTGGAGTCTATGCTTTTCCCATGGCTCCCACATGACTCGGCAGGACATGAAGGCACACAGCAACAGCAGGAGGGATCGCCTATTCCACATGAAGACAGCAGACTCAAGGGATAATGTGTCAGCATGAGGGAAGGAGAGCAGGGTCTCTGGCACTCTCAGTGATGAGGTGAGTGGTCAACAGGCAGAGTTAAGCTCTGAGATTTCTAACATGTTTGAAGTGGTGAGCTCCCCATCCCTGGGAATGTGCAGATATAATGGGCACATGTCCTGAAGGTTGTAGAGGATATTTCTGTGCCATGTAAGGTTTGAAGCTGGGAGAACCATAGTCTTTCTAAATGAGAGTCCACCAAGAAACCTATGGGTGATGGTGGTTTCTGCATCCTCCTCACTTCCTGTAGCATCAGAGACAGCCTGTCCCACATCCCTTCTGTGTAAGTGTGGCTGGCAGTGTCCTGGCAGCGTGGTGTGTGGTGGGTCTCCCTTGAAGTCTGGGATGTGTGGTTTGCGACAGTCACTATGATTCTAAATTGGAGTCCCTCAGGGTCTTAAGCTTGGAAGTGCCTCTCCTTACTGGAAGGAATATGTTTCCCCTTACTACCCTGTAATTTACCCCTGGCCTGGTGGCAGGGGAGGTGATGCAGGGGGTGTCCAATCCTCCATATTTGTGATCTGGAGATTTTGGCTTGACTTGGGGGTTGTTCCTCTAGTTGACCACCCACTGGCAAGGAATGGAACTAGAGTCCCTGTCCAGTCCCCAGGACATGAGACACAGATGGGTGGGAATAACTAGGGTCCCTCACCCACCCCCATTTTCTGATGGTAGTTGTGGGAGATAAGTTGGGTGGCCTCAGGGCTCCTCAAATAAATGAGTTTGCATCCTGGAAAAGTTCTACATAAGAAAGTGCTGGAAGGTGAGTGTGAGAGAGAAACAGAGACAAAGTGAGAACCTGTAAGAGATGCTCAACAAATATTGACTGGTTAAATGGATGAAGGAATAAAAAAATTATTACAATAACTTTAGTTAACATATATCATCACGTAAAGTTGCAGAAAGAGAAATTTTTCTTGTGATGAGAACTCTTAGGACCTAATCTCATTCATATATATATATATATATATATATATATATATATATATATATGTGTGTGTGTGTGTGTGTGTGTAATATACAGCAGTGTTAACTATACTTATCATGTTGTACATTACATGATTCGTACTTATCTACCTTGTAACTGGAAGTCTGTACCTTTGACTACCTTCATCCACTTTTCCCTCTCCCTTGCTTCCTGTCTCTGGAAACCACAAATCTGATCTCTTTTTTAGGCTTCTTTTTGTTCCATTTTGTTTCATATTCCACATGTAGGATCATATAGTATTTCGCTTTCTCTGTCTGACATTTCATTTAGCATAACGCCTTCAAAGTTCATCCATACTGTTGCAAATGGCAGAATCTCCTATTTCTTGTGGCTGAATATTACTCCATTATATAAATGTTTGTCCCTTGAACAACTATTGGAGGCTAGGGGTACTGACCACATGCACAGTTAAAAATCCACATGTAAGTGAAGTTAGCACTCTGCATTGCTAATTCCCAACCACCAGTTGACCCTTGAACAACATGGGTTTTAACTGCATGTCAGTTGAAAAGAATCCTTTTATAAGTGAACCTGCATAGGTCAAACATGTATTGCTCCTGGGTCAACAGTGTGTGTGTGTGTGTGTGTGTGTGTGTGTGTGTGTATGCACACATGCATGCATGTGTGTGCATGTACATATATATGCATGCCACATAGTCTCTATTCATTTTTCTGTCAATGGTTGTTCTGATTGCTTTCTTATCTTGGCTTTGTAAATAATAATGTTATGAACATGGGGGTCCACATATCTCTTCAACATAGTGTTCTTAGTTTCTTCAGATCTATTTCCAGAAGTGGGATTGCTGGGTAGTACATTAGCTCTTTTTTTTTTACTTTAAAGGGATCTTCATATGGTTTTCTCATGTCTGTACCCATAATTACAGTCATTTTAGACTTGCTAAGATATGTTTTATGGCCCGATATATTATCACTCCTGGAGAATTTTCCTTGTGTGCTTGAGATGAATGTATATTTTGCTGCTGTTGGAGAAAATGTTTATATATGACTATTAGGTCCATTTGGTCTGTAGTGCTATTTAAGATTACTATACCTGTATTAACTTTCTGCTTGCATAATTTATTCATTGTCAAATATGGGTTTTTTAAGTCCCTTACTATTATTGTATTACTGTCTATTTCTTCCTATTTTCTGTTACTGTTTGCTTTTAAATGTTATCTTTTGATACATATGTGCACTTATGAATACATAACCACAGTCAAGATAAAAATATATCCGTCATTTCAGTTGTTGCCTTTTTGACACTATAGATGACTTTGCATTTCTATAGTCATATAGCATGCACACCATTTTTGCCCAGATTTTTTCATGTGACACAATTATATTAATACAGGGGGTCCTCAGGTTACAACAGTCTCAACATACCATGTTTCGAGTTTATGACTCTCACTCCCATAAAAAGTAAAAAAAAATTGAGACATGATTTTACCTCGTTAGCATTGTACTGATGAATGTGGGCAAACTAGTTCCAGACTAGCCTGGAACAATACTTTAAGAAGGTAGAGAGGCCTTCCACAGATCCTGTACCCTCTACATCAGCTGCTTCTTGAGACAAAACACCTCTAATATAAGTAAAATCATCGCCAGTCTCTCCTGCATGTTCCTTACGCAATCCTGGCTCACTTGACCCAGTGTCTCCAGCAGCTTCTGCAGGTTCTCCTGCCTCTCCAGCTTCCTCCTCCCAATAGATCACTCTCTCCCACCTTGGAATGCCCCTTCCAGTGTGTAAGCCAACCACAGGAATAAAGGTAAGAAATTTTTTTACACTCAATTCTTGTCATTTTTTCTGTTACTACAGTACAGTATATTTATGTTCTTTTCCTTTTTCTATGGCTTAGTTGTTTTTTTATGTTCTATATTATGATTTTATAACTGTGTTAGCATAGGTGAGTGTAGTGGAATAATCCATTACATGGCCTTGGATGGGAACACAGCCAATAAGAAAAGAATGTTTTGCCAAGAGAATTGTTTTGTGACTTGAAGGCGGGTCACTGAAACAAGTCTATGTGACTGAAGGCAGTTGCTGGGCTTTTTTCTCAGTAAAACATTCTCATAAGATTTCTGTTCCTTTCAAGGTTATGCCTTGAGATAAAGAGAGGCATGTTGTGGGAACCATAAAAGCAATAGCAATTAATGCCTTTTGATATTATATTATTATTAAGCTATCATGCAGGTGTACTCCATGTATCTTTAAGTAAAAGTTATGCTTGATGTTATGCCAATTTCTCAGTAAACAAGCTTTTTGAAGTCTTGTGAATAAAAGTAGGACACAGCGCGAACTCGGGGCCATTTGCCTGAGCGAGCGGTGGTCCTTTGCTAGTCCATGATGATTTCATCTGCTGATCTCTCTCTCTGCGCCCCCGACTCACAACAACAGGTGAGTTAGGCTGAGGTATGTTTTGACTTACACCAAAATTCAGGTTATGTCACTGTCATAAGAATGAAACTGTTGTAACCTGAGGACCCCTGTATACATACATAGTGTGTGTGTCAAGCATTTATATTTTTATGCTGAATAATATTCCATTGCATGGATATTCTACAGTTTGTTCAGCCAACTCACTTGTTGATACATATTTGTTTGATTTACAGACTTTGATTATTACAAATAAAGCTGCTATGCATACTTGGGTATCAGTTTTATGGTGGGCATATGCTTTTATTTCACTTGAACAAATAACCAGGAGGTGAATAGCTTGATCATGTGGTATGTAGATATTTAACTTTTGAAGAAATTGCCACTATGTTTTCCAATTTATGCAAGATGGGGCAAAGGTAGGTCTACAGTTGTCCATATAAAAAGTAATACAATAATTAATAAATAATAAAATAAGAATAAACTCTGGCCTGACCAGGAAGTGATACAGTGGATAGAGAGTCAGCCTGGGACACTGAGGACCCAGGTTCAAAACCCCAATGTCACTGGCTTGAGCATAGTCTCATATGGCTTGAGCACAGGCTCACCAGCTTGAGCTTGGCATCAAAGACATCACTTCATGGTCGCTTGTTTGAGCCCAAAGGTCACTGGCTTGTAACCCAAGGTTGCTGGCTTGAGCCAAAGATATCTGGCATGAGCAAGGGGTCACTGGCTTAGCTGGAGCCTCCCAGTCAAGGCATATATGAGAAAGAAATCAATGAACAACGAAGGTGCCACAACTATGAATTGTTGCTTCTCATCTCTCTCTCTTTTTGTGCTAAAAAATAAAAAGAATAAAGAATAAACTCTGTTTCACATACTCATTACTATGAAGCTACTTTGCCCCATACTATGAGTACCTTTGACATTCCCACTAGAAATATATGAGTTTCAGTTCCCCTACAACCTTGACATTACTTGCTATGGTCTTTATAATTCTAGTAAGTGTATATTGTGTTACACTGTGGTGTTTTCAAAACTATTGAGACATAATTGATAAATAAAAATTGTCTCTATTGAAAGTGTGAAATTCTATGTTTTGATATACATATACATTATAAAATAATCACTACAATCAAGTAAATCTTATTTCTCATCTTACATAGTTACCACTTTGTGTGTGTGTGTGTGTGTGTGTGTGTGTGTGTGGTGAGAACACTTCATATCTACTGTTTATCAAATTTCAAGTATAAAATACAATACCGTTAACCATGGTCATCATACATTAAAACCATAGAATGTCACCTCTATCTAGTTATAAAACACTTTCCTCCATACTTATTAAGTTGTCAACCCCATGACCTTCTCCCAGACCCTGGCAACCACTGATTTTTTGTCATCTCCCCAGATGAACTTATTTTGGAAATTTTGTGTAAGTAAAATTCTGCAATATATGATGTTTTATATCTGAATTATTTCCCTTTACATAATGTTTTAGAGGTTCATCCATGTTGTAGCATTGTTATTGGGTGAAACATATCCCTTTAAATTTTATATTTTGGAACCCTAAGCCCCATTACCTCAGAATAAAGATGATTGTATCTAGAGATAGGGTCTTTAGAGGTAATTAAGTTAGAATGAGGTCATTAGGGTACACTTTAATTCAATGTGACTTGTGTCATTACACAAGAAAGTAATGTCAGCAAGATGCCAGAATAGGAAACTGCAGACTTCTTTCTCCACGTGGACACACCAGTTCAACAAAAATATGTAAATCAAGTCCCTTTATGAAAAATCCAGAGATCAGTTGAGAGGCTTCTGCACCCCAATGGAGCCTGACACCAGCTGCACTGAAGCCAGTAGGAAAATGCAGGGTATCATCTCATCATAATTACTCCCCCTGACAGCAACCCCCCAGTCAGGAGGGAGTGCCTATGTCCTTGAGGAAGGAAGGAGAAGACTGGGCATTCTAACCTGTCAAGGCTCTGCCTGAGGGACTGGATCTAGCAGGCCTGAATCTGAGCACTGATGGGAAAGTGCCCCCGATTGGGAGTCACTGAGAATGAAGGTGATGGTTTGGGCCAGCATGCACTCACTGGCCATTGACCTTTCCCCACTGTAGCACAGAGCAAATGAGCAAAACAAAATCCAACCTTGGCTTCTCCCAGAGCAGAGAAAGAAGTGTCCAACACTCCAACCTTTCAGCGGTTCCACAAGGGCCAGGCTTCTGCATGAGAGACCCCTCTCTGACAATAAGCCAGGTTAAGAAAGAAAAGAAAACAACAAAAACTACCACTAATTTTATATCCAAGGAAACAGCCCAATCTGGTTACCTTGAATAGAAAACCATATAAAAATTGATTATTATTCAGGAATAGTGAGGTTAACAGGGCAGGAGATGAATTGCCATTGAAAAGACAATTTGTGGGCTCTGGCCAGTTGGCTCAGTGGTAGAGCATCGGCCCAGCATGCATATATCCTGGATTCGATTCTCGGTCAGGGCACACAAGAGAAAGGACCATCTGCTTCTCCACCCTTTCCCCTACCCTTCTCTCTCTCTCTCTCTCTCTCTCTCTCTCTCTCTCTATCTCTCTCTCTCTCTCTTCCCCTCCTGCAGCCATGGCTTGATTGGATTGGAGTGCATTGGCCCCAGGCACTGAGGATGGCTCTGTGGAGCCTCCACCTTAGATGCTAATGATAGCTCGGTTATGAGCATGGCCCCAGATGGGGGTCACCGGGTGGATCCCCATTAGAGCACATGCAGGAGTCTCTCTATATATATTTTCTCTCCTCTCACTTGAAAAAAAAGAAGAGAAAAAAAGATAATTTGTTTCTAAAGGGCACACTGTGCTATGGGGCTACATGAGAAGGCATTAGGGTCAGTCAGAAGGGAGAGGGAATGGATGGGAAAGGTGGGCAAGAGACTTGGTTACGGTTTCCACAGGACTGACTTGTCTAAATAATTTCAGTGGGTTATGGAGCTTAGAGACTTGCCTTGAGTATCTGGCACCTGGCCCTGAAGTACTCAGGGTAGGGGGACAGTGGCCTTGAGTGTGACAGTTCTGTATAGGAGGTGGCTGGGGGTGTGGGCTCTGGATTGGCTGGTTTGCACATGGAAGGAGCACTCACAGAATGAGTTGGTTGCTATCTCTAGGCATCAGCTAACTCTGGGAGGGGCGGTCTCTTCCCAAGCAAGACCCCAGTATATCAAACCATCAAAAATAAAGAAAAAAAGGGAGTAGGCAGATATTCCAACTGCCACATCCCAGGACCAAATTAGATTACAACTTAATTTAAGAACAATCATCTTGAAAAACCAACTTTGGACTAAACGAAGAGGAGTCTATAAGCAAGGATCACAGAAGAAGCCACACTGAGACTGGAAGGAAGGACAGAGACACAGAAAGGGCTGCCCTGCTCTCAGGAGTGAGCAGTGGCTGAGGCTCCAGAGGGATTCTCACTGCAGGGAGGGTTGCCCTGAGAGGTGTGGGTCCTCAGCCCCAGGCCGGCACCCCAGCTTAAAGCCCCAGAGCCTAGAAGAAGCACCCACATAACATTTGGCTGTAAAAAGAGCCAAGGTTTCTGTCTGCAAGAAAGAGACAGGAGCTCTTGGAGACACAGGCTCCATCTTAAAGGGCCAGCTCAGAAAATCTCATTCACAGCCACTTACCTGGGGCTCCAGTGCGGTAGGGCTGAGAGGACTAGAGTTGCATGGGGAGAGTGTAAAGTTGGTGGCCCAGGGAGAGACACTGTGGGAGACAGCCACCGAAACCCCTGTGCTGAGTCATTCACCAATACCACAGTTGCCATCTTTCTTGGGTGGAGCAGTCCCTTCTGAGAGGCATCAGACTGGGAAAAAGCAACTGCCCCAACCACATGAGTCTCTCCTGGCCCACCCATGGAGATGAGGCCATTCTGAGAAGCCAAGAAGCAAGGGGCTCATCAGTGACTCAATTTTCTGGATTTGAGGCTAGAGCTTCCCCCACCTCCCTTTCCCATGCTCCCGAGTCTATGACTGGTACTTCTGCCCCACAGGAGCCTCAGTAGAAACTGTCTGGACTGTGGAAAGACCACACCTCTGGGTCTCAGAGGCCACACCCACTGAAATCCTGAGGCCACACCCTACTGAGGCCTATGAAAAAAGTCTGAACAGACTGACACCTGGGGCCAAGCCATATCCACCACCTTCCTTAATCTCTAAATTGCCACAGGCTCTAGACTCTACCAGAGGATTTTTCAGTGGCCAAACCCAACAAGAAGCCAGCAGACAGAGGCTGCAGGAAGTGATACTCAGGGAACCTTGGCCTTTTGCTGACCTTTCTCCAGGCCCAGTGTAGGTAGAAGCCAGGCTAGTTGTGCAGCTAGGTATTTCCATGTGCACCTGGGCCCAGAAGAGGCAGCCACAAATTCTGGATTGCTTTTACCTCCAAGAAGGTTGCTGAAGGCCAGTCACAGGCAGTGTCTCCCATTGTCTGTGCCAGATTGCCTCCAGGGAGGCCCAGGACCAGCACATTCAGTGGCCAGCTGAAAAGAGCATTGATTCCAGACCTAACAACCCTTGCTGGTGGCATGTCCTAAGGGATAGCTCATCCGACACCAAGCCCAGCTGAGGCAAGTTCCACTCTCTGTGATCAGCACCAACACAGCAGCTCATGTGCATTGCAGAGGGTGGCATTTCAGTTAGCCAGCCTGGGTGCTGAATATCCTGCCCTGATGTTCTAAGTTCCATAGGAGGAAGGGAGAGAGGCTTGGAGCATGGACATTTAAAGTGTGGGTCCCAGTGAGCCTCTTGCTGGGTCAGGTCAAGGGGTTTAGTCACTTTCTGGGGGGAAGGGGGTATAGTTAGCCCCAGGAAAGGACTCTCAGTTTTTCTCCTGGAAACCAGGGTCTGACCAGTTATAAGAACTTCTACAGAGGGGACTGTCAGCCCCACTCAATCTGAACCTGTTGCTCACCTTGTTGGGGAGAAATAAAATTTGAGTATCCAGCAGTGGCTGAGGGATTAGGCTCTGGAGTAGGGACCGCTTTTACCATACTGAGCTCCTGATCAAGAGACCCCTAAAGTAGGGAGTCTCACTAACATTGTATTCCCAACCTCAACATCCCTAACCCACTAAGCTTGCAAGCTGTAGAGGGGTTGGTTGGGTCAGGCCAGTCTAAGCCCACACTACAGTCTCTCTAAGGAAGACTCTGTGGGAAGACCAAGCAGCTGCAAGAGGAGGTGGAGCAGCTAAAAAGTGGAGGCGAGTCTCATGGAGCTTGGGGCTTTTACAGAGCTGCTGTCATCTCCAAGCAGGAGAAAGGTAATCCTTATACAAAAGTTGGTGCCTCCTACACTGCCCAGGCACAGGAAACACAGACACAAACAATGAAAAAAGCAGTAGCTCCAGACAGGTAGACCACAGCAGGTTACAAACAAAAGCTGATGCCAATCCAAGAAGATCTAGAACCAACACAACCAGTAATAGGTGACAGACAGTACCAACCCTAGATTCAGCTAACTACACAAAGGAGTAGTCCAGCACACATCAGACACTGTGGAGATAAATCCACCCAACAGGACAGAAACTGCCCAGTGTCTAATACACATGATCAAGATTGACTCTCACAGCCAGCCGGCCTGAAGGGATAACTGCACCCACAAAAGGACAACCTGCAGTCAATATTCACATACAACAGGAGGGAAAATACTACCCTCAAGAAGCATTCCTAGAGCAAGAAAATCAGGTGGCCAGGAGGTCAGTACCACCAAGCCCATCTTCCTCATAAAGACACCACAACAAATTGCAAATTAGACAGCACTACCTTATGCACAAATAAAATGGGCAAAGAAATATGACCCAAATGAATCAACAAGAGAAATCTTCAGAAAAGAACTAAATGAAATGGAAGTAACCAAACTACCAGATGCAGAGTTTAAAATAATGACTTTTAGGATACTCAAGGATCTTAGAACAACAATGGATGGTCATAATAAGTACCTAAATAAAGCATCAAAAAGGACATTGAAATAATACAAATGAACCATTTTGAAATGACAAATACAATATCAGAAATGAAGACTGCACTAGAAGAAATCAACAGCAGACTGGATGAAGCAGAGGATCAAATCATCAATTTAGAGGGAAAGATAAAAAGCACGGAAGCAGAGCAGCAAAACAAAAAGAGCCTCAAAAAGACTGAGGAAACTCAAAGAGACCTCTGTGACAACATAAAGAGAAGCAACATCTGCATCATATGGGGTTCCTGAAGGAGAAGAGAACAAACAAGGGATAGAGAAACTGTTTGAAGAAATCATAGCTGAAAATTTCCCTAAATTGACGAAGGAAAGAGTCACACAAGTTCAAGAAGCACATAGAGTCCCATTAAAGAGGAACTCAAGGAGGTCTACACCAAGACACATCATAATTAAAATGCCAAAGTTAAGAGACAAAGAAAGAATACCAAAAGATGCAAGAAAAAAAGCAGTTAATTACCTACAGAAGAGCCCCCATAAGGATGACATTCAACTTCTCAACAGAAATACTTGAGGCCAGAAGGGATTGACAAGAAATATTCAAAGTGATGCAAAACAAAAACCTACAGCCAAGACTATTTTATCCAGCAAGGCTCTCATTTAAAATTGAAGGAGAAATAAAAAGCTTTCCAGACAAAATAAGACTCAAGGAATTACTTGCAACCAAACCAGTAATGCAAGAAATGTTAAGGGGGCTGCTGTATAAAGAGCAAAAGAAAAGAAATGGAGAAAAAGAGGATTGTAGATTTAAAGAATAAAATAGAAATAAATAAGTACATATCAATAATAACCTTAAATGCAAATGGACTAAATATTCCAATCAAAAGACATAGAGTAGCTTCATGGACAAGAAAACAGGACCCATACATATACTGTCTACAAGAGACGCACCTCAAAACAAAAGATACACATACATTGAAAGTGAAGGGATAGAAAAAAGTATTTCATGCAAATGGAAATGAAAAAAGAAAAGGTAAGGTAGCAATCTGACAAAATAACTTTTAAAACAAAGGTTACAATAAGGGACAAAGAAGGTCAATACATAATGATAAAGGGAGCAATCCAACAGGAAAATATAACCACTGTAAATATTTATGCATCTAATATAGGAGCACCTAAATATATAAAGCAGATTTTTTTTTTATACAGGGACAGAGATAGAGTCAGTGAGAGGGATACATAGGGACAGACACAGGAACAAGAGAGATGAGAAGCAGCAATCATCAGTTTTTCGTTGCAACACCTTAGTTGTTCATTGATTGCTTTCTCATATGTGCCTTGACCACGGGCCTTCAGCAAACTGAGTAACCCCTTGCTCGAGCCAGGGACCTTGGATCCAAGCTGGTGAGCTTTTGCTTAAACCAGTTGAGCCTGCGTTCAAGCTAGTGACCTCAGGGTCTTGAACCTGGGACCTCCGCATCCCACTCCGACGCTCTATCCACTGCGCCACCACCTGGTCAGGCTAAAGCAGATTTTGATGGACATAAAGGGTGAGATGGACAGCGATCCTATAATAGTAGAGGATTTTAATACCCCACTAACATCAATGGATAGATCCTCCAGACAGAAAATTAACAAAGAAATAGCAGCCTTAAATGACCTACTAGATCAGCTGGATTTAATTGATATCTTCAGAAGCTTTCACCCCAAAGCAGAAGAATATACATTCTTTTCAAGTGCTCACGGTACATTCTCTAGGATAGACCATCTGTTAGGACAGAAGACAAGTCTCAATAAATTTAAGAAGATTGAAATCATATCAAGCATCTTCTCTGATCACAATGGCATAAAACTAGAAATCAACTACAATAGAAAAACTGAAAAACATTCAAATACTTGGAAACTAAATAGCATGTTATTAAATAATGAATGGGTTAACAATGAGATGAAGGAAGAAATAAAAAATTTCCTTGAGCCAAATGAAAATAAACATACAAAAGCTCAAAATCTATGAGAAAAAGCATAGCAAAAGCAGTCCTAAATGGGAAGTTCATAGCATTACAGGCATACCTGAAGAATCAAGAAGAAGTTCAAATAAACAGCTTAACCTTGCACCTAAAAGAACTAGAAAAAGAGCAAATAAAGCCCAGAGGAAGTAGAAAAAAGAAAATAATAAAGATCAGGTGGAAATAAATGGCATAGAGGCTAAAAATCAATACAAAGATCAATGAAACCAAGAGCTGGTTCTTTGAAAAGGTAAACAAGATTGATGAACTTTTAATCAGACTCATCAAGAAAAAAAGAGTGAGGACTCAAATAAGTAAAATGCAAAATGAAAGTAGAGAAGTAACAACTGATACCACAGAAATACCATGGATTGTAAGAAAATACTATACTATGAAGATATATATGCCAAAAAATTGGACAACCTAGGCAAAATGGATAAATTTCTAGAAACATGCAATCTTCCAAAACTCAATTGGGAAGAATCAGAAAACTTAAACAGATCGGTTACAACAAATGAAACTGAAACAATTTAAAAAAAACTCCCAGAAAACAAAAATCCCGGTCCGGATGGCTTCACAGGTGAATTTTACCAAACATTCAAAAAAGAACTAACACCTATCTTTCTCAAATTATTTCTAAAAAATTCAAGAGGAGGGAATAATTCCAACCTCCTTTTCTGAGGCAAGCATTATCCTCATTCCAAAACCAAGTAAAGACACTACAAAGAAAGAAAACTATAGGCCAATATCCCTGATGAAAATAGATGCTAAAATTCTCAACAAAATATTAGCAAACCGAATCCAGCAATACATCAAAAAGATCATACCTCATGATCAAGTGGGTTTCATCTTGGGGAGGCAAGGCTGGTACAATATTTGCAAATCAATAAATGTGATTCATCGCATAAACAAAGAAAGGACAATAATCACATGATTATATCAATAGATGCAGAAAAAACATTTGATAAAATTCAGCACCCATTTATGATCAAAACTCTCAGCAAAGTGGGGATACAAAGAACATACCTCAACATGATAAAGGGCATCTATGACAACCGACAACCAACATCATACTCAATTGAAAAAAATTAAAAGCAACCCCTTATGATCAGGAACAAAGCAGGGGTGCCCACTTTTACCACTCTTATTCAACGTAGTTCTAGAAGTCCTAGCCACAGCAATCAGACAAGAAGAAATAAAAGGCATACAAATTGGAAAAGAAGAAATAAAACTATCATTATTTGCTGATGACATGATACTGTATATAGAAAACCCTAAAGTCTCAGTCAAAAAACTATTAGACCTGATAAGTGAACTTGGCAAAATGGCAGGATATGAAATTAGTGGCATTTTTATACACCAACAATAAACTGTCAGAAAGAGAAATTAAGGAAACAATCTTCTTCACTAATATAACAAAAATAATAAAGTACCTAGGAATAAATTTAACCAAAGAGGTAAAAGACTTGTACTCAAAGAATTTTAAGACATTAAAAAAAGAAATCAAGGAAGATACAAACAAGTAGAAGTATATAATGTATTCATGAATAGGAAGAATAAATATCATTAAAATGTCTATACTACCCAAAAAAATCTATAAATTCAATGCAATTCCTATTAAAATACCAATGGCATACTTCAAAGATATAGAACAAATATTCCAAAAATTTATATGGAACCAAAAAAGAACACTAATAGCCTCAGCAATATTGAAAATGAAGAATAAAGTGAGAGGTATCATACTTTTTGATATCAAGTTACACTACAAAAAAACCATTGTAATCGAAACAGCTTGGTACTGGCATAAGAACTGGCATACAGATCAATGGAACAGAACAGAGAACCCAGAAATAAACCCACACCTTTATGGTCAATTGATATTTGACAAAGGAGGTGAACGCATACAGTGGAATAAAGACAGTTTCTTTAATACATGGTGTTGGGAAAATTGGACAGGCACATGCAAAAAATGAAATTAGACCCTAGACCATCAACTTACACCATTCACAAAAATAAGCTCAAAATGGATAAAAGACTTAAATATAAGTCACACAACCATAAACATTTTGGGGGAAAAAAAGGCAGTAAATTCTCTGATCTCTTTCATAGCAATATTTTTGCCAATTTACCTCCATGGACAAGTGAAATAAAAGACAAAATAAACAAATGAGTCTATATCAAACTGAAAAGCTTTTGCATGGCAAAAGACACCATAAACAAAATAAAAAGACAAATCACACAATGGGAGGACATATTTGCCAATACGTATGATAAGGGGTTAATAACCAAAATTTATAAAGAACTTCTAAAACAACACCAGGAAGGTAAACAATCCAATTAAAAAATGAGCAAAAGAACTGAATAGACACTTATTCAAAAAGGACATACAGATGGCCAACAGGCATATGAAAATATGTTCAATGTCACTAATCATCAGAGAAATGAAAATTAAAGCCACAATGAGATACTACCTCCAACCTGTCAGAATGACACTCATTAACAAATCAACACACAATAAGTGCTGGTGAGGGTGTGGAGAAAAGGGAACCTTCCTGCACTGTTGGTGGGAGTGCAGACTTGTACAGCCATTGTGGAAAAAAGTATGATGTTTCCTCAAAAAATTAAAAATAGAATTGCCTGTTGACCCAGCCATCCCACTTTTAGGAATATATCCTAAGAATACCAAAACACTGATTCAAAAGAAGAAACGCACCCCCATGTTTATTGCAACATTGTTTACACTAGCCAAGATCTGAAAACAGGCCAGTGTTTGTCAGTGGATGAGTGGATTAAAAAGCTTTGGTACATATACACAATGGAATAATATGTGGCCATGAAAAACAAGGAAATCTTACCTTTTGCAATGGCATGGATGGATCTGGAGATTATTATGCTAAGTGAAATAAGTCAGTCAAAGAAAGACAAATATCATATGATCTCACTTATATGTGGGATCTAATGAACAAGGTGAACTGAGGAATGGAATAGAGGCAGAGGCAGGGTCACAGGGATCAGAGGGACAGCTGTCAGAGAAAAGGGGGATGAGGGGACGGGCTCTGAGAAGGTGAAAGGATTAGTAAAATGATATATACATAACACAGAGACACAGATAACAAGACAGAGGGAAGGGGGAGGGAGCTAGTGGGAGGAGAGCAAAGAGGGTGTAATAGGGGCACGTGGTTGGGGGTTGAGGGTGTTATATTGGGTGGACAGTTGAATCCATGTTAGCATAATAAATTAAAATTTAAAAAAGTACAGAATAAAAACATGATCAGCCCTGGCCGGTTAGCTCAGTGGTAGAGCGTCAGCCTGGCGTGCAGAAGTCCCAGGTTCGATTCCCGGCCCGGGCACACAGGAGAAGTGCCCATCTGCTTCTCCACCCCTCCCCCTCTCCTTCCTCTCTGTCTCTCTCTTCCCCTCCCACAGCCGAGGCTCCACTGGAGCAAAGATGGCCCGGGCGCTGGGGATGGCTCTATGGCCTCTGCCCCAGGCGCTAGAGTGGCTCTGGTCGCAACAGAGCGACGCCCCGGAGGGGCAGAGCATCGCCCCCCTGGTGGGCAGAGCGTTGCCCCCTGGTGGGCGTGCTGGGTGGATCCAGGTCGGGCGCATGCGGGAGTCTGTCTGACTGTCTCTCCCCGTTTCCGGCTTCAGAAAAATACAGAAAAACAAACAAACAAACAAACAAACAAAAAACATGATCAATACAGCATCCTTATGTAAGCACCAGCTTGTCTAGATTTCACCCCACACAGTATTTATCTTTGACTTACTTCACCATCACACCTGCAAGGTTTCATCCATGCTGTTGCAAATGGCAAGAGCTTCTTTTCCACTGTTGAATAGTAATCCCTGTATGTACACCTCCTCTTTATGGATTCAGTCACTGAGAGATGCTTAGGTTGTTTCCACACCTTGTCTATTCTGTATTTTTGATGCTTTGACTCGATGTGTGTGAGCTCTATATAAGCCTCACATATTTTGTCATTTAAAATTTTGAAATTAAAAAATAATTTAGAAACAAAATAATTTAATCACATAGTTCCAGCTGTCCTGGGTTTTCCCCCTCCATCTCCTGGGTGTCTGCAAAGCGGTAGGAAGTGCTGCTCACGCCGGAGTCTGCTGACCAACAGGCTTGTGAGCAATGCAGATGCTTGGGCCTCCAGCACCTGCTGAATCAGAATCCAGCAAGAACTCGGTGTTTTGACAAACCCTCCTGGAGATTCTCCAGAATGTTTAGATTAAACATGAGAACTTGCTGGTCTGAGCGAACTGCTTCAGAACCCCAATATCATTCTCTGTCCTGTCTGATGATCAGGGAGAATGCAGAATATAAGAATTTTCACAATCAGATCAGTAGGCTCACTTGCTGCACATTCAGACCTCCTGGGAACTGTAAAGAAATCATCAATGCTTGACCTCCATCTGCAGACATTCAAATCCAGTGGATCTGCTGTGCAGCCAGGCTACTGAGATTGTTGGTTAAATTCCCCTGGGCAATTCTAATTTGTAACAGGTGAACTCTTTAGCAAGAGAACTAAGGATTTAACTGAAGGAAGAGAAACTGCTGGTCTTGGATGCCCCCTGCTGACAGGAGGGTGTACATCTGATTTCTCCATGACCTCTCAGATGGAGGTGGAAAGTGCTGACCCACCGTTGGCTGCACATGTCTGACCTCCAGTTGATATTTGCGCAAGAAATGCTCTTTCAGGAGAAATGCTTGTTTAAATCCCTAAGTGCGTGTTAAAGCTGTTGCTTGGCTATTTCCAGTCATCCTGTGTTCGCGCGCGCGCGCACACACACACACACACACACACACACACACACAGAGATCACACTATCTGTAACTTATGTAACAAGCCTTCTTTCTTAGAGTACTTACTTTGTGCCACCCACTGACCTAAACACTTCACAGATAACTCATGCATCCTCATAGCTGCACTTTGAAGCCAGTACTATATTTTTTTTCTTAAGTGAAAAGCAAAGAGGCAGAGAGACAGACTCCTGCATGCACCCTGACCGAGATCCACCCATCATGCCCACTATGGGGCGATGCTCTACCCAACTGGGACTGTTGGAGAGCTATTTTAGCACCTGACCAAGGAGCCATCCTCAGCGTCCAGGGCCAGCTTGCTCCAATCAAGCCATGGCTGCGAGAGAAGAGAGAGATAGAGAGAAGGGAGAGGGGGAGGGGTGGGGAAGCAGATGGGCGCTTCTGCTATATGCCTTGACTGGGAATCAAACCTTGGACATCCACATGCTGGGCTGACGCTCTATCAATGAGCCAACCAACCAAGGCTGAGCCAGTACTATTATTCATTCAAATTAGCAAATGAGGGACCTGCCCTGTGGTGGTGCAGTGGATAAAGCATCGACCTGGAATGTTGAGGTTGCCAATTCAAATCCCTGGGCTTGCCAGGTCTAGGCACATATAGGAACTGTTAAAAGTAGATGCTTCCTAAAAAAAAAAAAAAAAAAAAAAAAGTAGATGCTTCCTGCTTCTCCCTTTTCTTTCTCACTCTTTCTCTCTCTCCCCCCCCCAAAATCAATAAATAAAATCTAAAAAAAAAAAAAATTGCTAATGGGGGAAATAGAAACTCAGAGAATCCCACCCTCCAATTCTACCATTTCAGATGGATTGTAGACCTAACTATTTCCCAGACTCACAGGCACTACAGTACCTCAGGGGTCTGCGTTCATATCCTGATCTAACCTCTGTCCCAGCTATATGACTTTGAGCAAGTCATTTCACATCTCTGAGCCTCTATTTACCCAATTCTAAGTCATCAAGTTGCAGTGAGAATTTACCCAGCCCCCATTCCAAGGTGTCATCTAACACCCTCTGACTTTGCCAGGGTGGCTCTTTAGAGGGAAAAACATGTTTATTATTTTGTCTTACATGGCTGTAACCTAAATCCACCAAAACACTCTTTTCATGGGTCAGGGGTCCATCCCGTAGACGTGCTGAACAAGGTGGAGTGATAGTCCTCTGCTCACAGCTGGGTCACTATCAGTGCCAAAGGCCAGGCCCTGAACAGCTTATCCAATTCTTTGTGGAACTGTTCATTTGAACTAAATGTCTTTCTAATGTACAGCTGATGCTTGAAGCTCCATTACAACCTCACTCTGATTACGATAGTTATAATTTTTTTTAAATACAGAAAATAATAAATATTGGCAAGGATACAGAGAAAGGGGAATCTACATTGCTGGTGGGAATGTAACATGTGTATTGCCAGTATGAAGAAGAGTCCTTCAAAAAATTAAAAATAGAACTACCATATGATCCAGCAATTCCACTTTTGGGTTTATACCCAAGAAAATTGAAAGCAAGGTCTCAAAGAGATATTCATGTACCCATGTTTACAGCAGCGTTATTCACAATAGCCAAGAGGTGAAAGCAGCCCGTGTTCACCTACGAATAGATGGATAAACACCATGTGGTCCATCCGCACAATGGAATATTAATCAGTCTTAAAAAGGAAGGCAATTTTGACAAGTATTACAGCATACATGAACCTTAAAGACATTATAATAGGTGAAATAAGTCAGAGAGAGGAATACAAATACTGTATAATCTCACTTACATGTGGACTCTAAGAAAGCCAAACTCATAGAAACAGAGTAGAATGGTGGTTATCGGGAGTGGGGGCTGGGAGG
Source organism: Saccopteryx leptura (assembly GCF_036850995.1). Lineage (NCBI taxonomy): Eukaryota > Metazoa > Chordata > Mammalia > Chiroptera > Emballonuridae > Saccopteryx > Saccopteryx leptura. Next base: position 181,503 of record NW_027095723.1, read on the forward strand.
AATGGGGAGAGGTTTGTCAAAGGGTACAATCTTCTAGTTGTAAGATGAATAATTTCTGGATATCTAATGTACAGTATGGTGATTGTAGTTAATAGCACTGTGTTATATACTTCAAAATTGCTGAGAGTAGATCTTCAATGTTCTCACCACAAAAGGAAATGGTAATGATGTGAGGTGATGTGATGGAGGTATTAGCTAACTAACTCTATAGTGGTAATCATCAACACATTGTACACCTTAAATTCACATAATGTTATATCTCAATAAAGCTAGGGTGGGGGTTGCCTGGAACCTCAATAAATAGTTGAGCAAATGAACATTTCCAAAAATATATACCAGACTACAAACAAAAATAATTAATTTTAATAATTATTTTTGGTCCTGTCTCTAGACATAGGTAGGAAATTTAGTTTCTCTCACTTTGATATTCCTGTGTTACATTCAGCATGGGAGGGAAAGTCACGGAAGGCTTCCAGGAGGAGGTGATGTCCAGCTGAGATTTGAAGACACAAATTCCTGCTCTGCATGAATGGGTCAAGGAGGCTGCTCCAGGAAGTAGGAAGAGCATAAGAGTGAAAAAACTTAGAGTAGAAGTGTCTGTGCCTCTTCTTCCCCTCCATGCCAGGCTGGCTTTTATATCTTCTTGGAAACTAGAAAGCCACACTAACCAACCACCTTCTGATTAATATCCTAAGGATAAATAGTTTCGTATTCTAAGGAGGCCTGTGGCCAGCTCTAAATACCACACTATAAATAACTTCAAGACAAGGCAGCAAAAGGAGAATTCCTGGTTCTTCCCTGCTCCTGAAGAAAGGAGCTGGGTCAAGGGTCCTTTCTCAAGAACTCTCTATCCCCTTCCTTCTCCAAATTTGGTATTTGGAGGGTGGGAGGATGCAGAATAAATGAGTGCCCTGGGAGCTTTCTGGGGCAAAAAGGGCAGGGCAGGGCCCTACCCTTAGGGAGGAACTCCACCCCCAGCCCTGCATTGTGAAGTCTTCTAAAGGGGATAGCAGGCAGGCTGACGTCATAGGCCAGCCTCATCTCCTTGTCTCTGCCTCTCCTTGGCCCAGGCTCAACCTTTTCTCCCCACACACCACACCCAGAGGACAATGATCAGCCTTGCCCAGTTGGCCACCGGCCATCTGCAGTCATGAATGCAAATCACCCAAAATTCTCTGTGTACCAGTGCTCCTCATTCGCCCTCAGCATGGCGGACAACAGGTTGCCACCAAAGACCGGAGCGGTGGTCATCGACATGGGCACAGGAACCTGTAAGGTGGGCTTCGCGGGACAAGCCCAGCCCACCTACACCGTGGCCACCATCTTGGGCTGCCAGCCCAGGAAACTGACCACCACGGGACAGCCAGTGCTGGAGACTTTCATCGGCGAGGCTGCCCGCGCGCGCCCAGAGCTGATGCTGGTGCAGCCAGTGCAGAATGGCATCGTGGTGGACTGGGACGCGGCAGAGCTCATTTGGCGCCACCTGCTGGAGCACGACCTCCGTGTTTCCACGCAGGACCACCCGCTGCTATTCTCTGACCCACCCTTCAGCCCCACCACCAACCGCGAGAAGCTAGTGGAGGTGGCTTTCGAGTCAATGCGCGCCCCCGCCATGTACGTAGCTTCCCAGTCACTGCTGTCTGTCTATTCGCACGGGCGGGTCAACGGGCTGGTGGTGGACATAGGCCACGGAGTCACCTCCACCGTGCCCGTATTCCAAGGCTACCATCTGCCCCACGCCATCGAGCGCCTGGACCTGGCAGGCACCCACCTGACCTCCTTTCTGGCGGAGATGCTTTTGGGTTCCCGTTTGCCGCTGGGGCAGCAGGACCTGGAAACAGTGGAGAACATCAAGCACTGCTATTGTTACATAGCCCCCGACTTCCAGAAGGCACAGGCCCGGCCGGAGCAGGAGTGCCGGCAGTGCCTGAAGCTGTCCAATGGCCGAACGGTCACGCTGGGCAAGGAGTTGTTTCAGTGCCCAGAGCTGCTGTTCAGCCCCCCGGAAATGCCTGGGCTGTCGCCCGTGGGAATCCCCACCATGGCCAAACAGAGTCTTAACAAGGTGCCCACGGAGGTGCGTGCGGACATGGCGCAGAACGTGTTGCTCTGCGGTGGCTCTTCGCTCTTCGTGGGTTTGAAGGATCGCTTCCGCAGGGAGCTTCTGCGCAGTCTGCCCTGCGAGGTGCACCTGGTGGTGGCGGTTGAGCCCATCCGCAACTTTTCGGTGTGGATCGGGGGTTCCATCCTAGCCTCGCTGCGCTCCTTCCAGTCCTGCTGGGTCCTGAGGGCGCAGTACGAGGAGCAGGGTCCCCAAATTGTATACCGCAAATGCTCCTGAGTGGGGCAGGGGCTCGGAGAGGGCAGTAAAGCTTCTGTTCCCAGCCAGGTCTATCCTGCCTTCCCCCAGAGTCAGTCTGGTCCACTCCTGGACCCGTCCTGACACAGGCCCACTAACTCTGGCAAACCGGTCTCCTAAGATCGGAGCCCCATAAGGCACTCTCAGTTTAAGACCCCACCCAAATGCACGCCCAAGGCATTCCCAGACTTGGACCCCTTAATCTCTCACCCTCATGCTCTGTGTCTTTTGATATAACCCCTGACTCTAAGCCCCTCTATTTACCCAATTGATATGCCCGTCAAGAACTCCCAAACCCACTTCCATAACCTGTTCCTCTCCAAGGAACTTGCACCAGAACGTTCGAACCCTTCTCCCAGAATCTTTCCATGTGTGTTCCAGCCCCTATGTACACACCCTTACAATCTATCTCTATTTCTAATGCCTGCAAACATGTCCTCCAGAATCCACTTGCCAAGACATTGCTGGTTCTGAGCACCCAAAATCCACCTGCTGGTGGTTCCCCCTCTCTGATTATCCAAATTTACCCAACACCCTGATGCTCCGAGTACCCCCCAGAATCCCCCTCACAAGTGCCTCCACATATCCACCACAAAGACTGAGTGTTCTGCTCCTCAAGGCTCTGCCTTACGATGGCCACCTGAAGGCCTCCAGTGTCCACAGCCCGTTACCCAAGTTTCTCTCTCCCCTAAAACTCTACCCTCCCCACATTTGTTCTTGCCAACTTTTTCCTTCCATCCAAAGTCTATCCCTCATTTGTACCTTCAAGAACACCATGTTCTGGGACCCCAGAGCCCCAGGTTGGCCCCCACTGTTTTCAGCTCAACCCTTTGCCCTAAGTCTGCCCAAGAAATACTCTCACAGGGCCCATCTCACAGAGTACCTTCTGACCCCATTTCCAGTCCCTCCCAAAGGTTCCAGCTGCCAAGAAGCTCCTGGGTGGTGGCCCTACTGATGCCCTAGGCCATTCCCTCCTACCTTAGGATCACTGCACTTAACTGTTTATCTTGTCAGAATGCTCCTTCCCACCTCCCACCATTTCAAAGGTAGCTCCCCTTCTCAATATGACACAAAACTCAGATGCCATAAAAAGAAATGACTAAAGCAAGTGACTGCAAGTAAACATCAAAAGAAAAATCTACAAGGCAAAAATCACCCTGAACAAAATCAAGACAAATGACAACTTCAAAAATAAACTTAATAATCTTTAAATGACAAATGACAGAGTAGACTATAACTCATAACTGAAGGAGGTAATGACCATAATATATAAAGAGCTCTTGGAAACAGTAAGAAAAATACTACAACGGTCCATAGAAAAGTTAGCAAAGAATACAAGCCTTGAGCTCATGGAGAAAAACAAACGGTTTTTAGTTTAGCACAGGAAAAATTCTCAATCTCATAAAGGAAATGAACATTAAAACTATGCTATGCCTGACCTGTGGTGGTGCCGTGGATAAAGTATTGACCTGGAATGCTGAGGTTGCTGATTCAAAACCTGGTCAATGCACATACAGGAAGCAGCTATTACTACAAGTAGATGCTTCCCACTTCTCTCCCCTCTTTCTCATTCTCTCTCTCTCACCCTTCTCTCCAAAAAACCATATATGATGCTAGCATTCATATATGAAATGACGTAAATGCAGTTATCCAGTGTACACTTGCAGCACACATGTTATGCGTTTCCAATGTTGTGTGTTGATCCATGAGAAAGGGGTAAGTAAATTTTGTACAAACATAAAGGAATACTATGCAGCTGTGAAAAAGAAACCAGCAAACTGTTCACTGACATGTAGTAATTGCCAAGATATATTGCAAGTGAAAAAATAAAGTTTCAGATGGTATGTTATCATTGATGTAAAAATGGGAACAAGTAGATATATAGATATTTACTTGAAAATGCCTAGAATTTGTCTGGAAGTTCTCAAAAGAAACTAAATAGGGGTTGCTTCTAGGATCATTTCTCAACACTTATTTCCTTATTATACCCTAAGAAGCAATTGATTTAGACATTTTTTTCCTCATACACCCATGAAGGTTTAATATCACAGGTGGACTTTTCATATGTTTTATATATTTTAATAATATTATGTATATCCATGCTTTATACTTAAAAACAGATTTTTTGCCCATCTCCAGAATTAGTTTGCACCCCCCTGAGGGTGATATCATCACCACTAAGGACTGATGCTCTTGGGGAGTTATTGAGGCCCAGACGTCGAGGTGGGAAGGAGACTTACTTCTCACTGTTTGCCCTTTGAACTGTTAGACTTTTGAATGACATTGATGTACTTTTAAAAATATGGATGTTTACTTAAGTTTTCCTGGCATCACCTCAGCTGCTTCATTTTCTCCCCTCTCCCGAACTGTGCCCATCTGGCTTCTGTTTGATTACTTGTCAATGGATGGTGTCACCTGTCATGACCATGTGTTGTAGAAGGAAGGACAGGACCCTGGTGTAACATTCACCTGGCACACAGTCAGTCCCGATAAATGTCTGTTGAATGACTGAATGAATCAGCCACAATATTAGCTGAGCTGAGAGGAGTCCTCCCAAGCAGGGATCCCTCTTTGTCTCTTCCTCCTGGCATTGGAATCAAACAGACCTGGGTTTGAGGTACAACTCTTCACAAGCTGTGTGACTTTGGAAAAGTGACCTGACCTCTCTGAGTTCACTCAACACTCATGTAAAGTGAAAGTCATATCAGCGCTCACTTCATGGGATCTTTATAAGGATTAAGTAAGATCACACAGGCACTCGGAGGTATGAAAAGACATATCTTAAATGGTAATACCTTTGGGACTGTGGTGGGATGGGGGGAATTTTATATTTACTCTGTATATTAATTTATTGTTTTAATGGTTCACAATGTGAATGCCTCCATAGAAATAATTTATCAAAACCATTTTAAATAATAAATAAAATGGACTGAAGAATCTCAGTACACAGGAAATGCCAAATCAATGGTGATAAGCTTGCTATTTCACAAGAGTGTGCCAAAGACGATCCCCAAGTTCTCCAGCCAGTTGCTGGCCATTAAGACCCTCTCCGCCCTGGCGGGTTGGCTCAGCAGTAGAGCGTCGGCCTAAAGTGTGGAGGACCCGGGTTCGATTCTCGGCCAGGGCACACAGGAGAAGCGCCCATTTGCTTCTCCACCCCTCCGCCGCGCTTTCCTCTCTGTCTCTCTCTTCCCCTCCCGCAGCCAAGGCTCCATTGGAGCAAAGATGGCCCGGGCGCTGGGGATGGCTCTGTGGCCTCTGCCTCAGGCGCTTGAGTGGCTCTGGTCGCAATATGGCGACGCCCAGGATGGGCAGAGCATTGCCCCCTGGTGGGCAGAGCGTCACCCCATGGTGGGCGTGCCGGATGGATCCCGGTCGGGCGCATGCGGGAGTCTGTCTGACTGTCTCTCCTTGTTTCCAGCTTCAGAAAAATGAAAAAAAAAAAGAAAAAAAAAAAAAGACCCTCTCCTGCCTGACCAGGTGGTGGTGCAGTGGATAGAGCGTTGGACTGAGATGCAGAGGACCCAGGTTCGAGACCCCAAGGTCGCCAGCTTGAGCGCGGGCTCATCTGGTTTGAGCAAAAAGCTCACCAGCTTGGACCCAAGGTTGCTGGCTCGAGCAAGGGGTTCCTCGGTCTGCTGAAGGCCCACGGTCAAGGCACATATGAGAAAGCAATCAATAACAACTAGGGTCTCGCAACGAAAAACTGATGATTGATGCTTCTCATCTCTCTTCGTTCCTGTCTGTCTGTCCCTATCTATCCCTCTCTCTGACTCTCTCTGTCCTAGTAAAAGAAAAAAAAAAAAGACCCTCTCCCAAGGATCTGAGCTGAGATAGGACACACCAAGTTATCACCAGACCTTGTGCAGCTCCAGACCCCCTGTTCTTTAGCGAACCCAGAAGGGGAAATATTTGGAATAGGAGCAATCTTTCTACCAGGCAAATCACAAATTAGGTGGAGATTAGGGTTTGCTGAGTGATACAGGGTCAAAAAGTGCAGTGTGAGAACTTGTCTTCATTTTTAAAACTTGAGAGCTTGTTCATCGTGAAATTTTTTTGCATTAATTTCTTTCATTAGTTTGATTTTTAAAATATTGCATTGATGCCAGAGACTGGGGGAGGGATGACTGGGAAGTGATAGCCAGGGGGTACTGGGTGCTAGGGTAATAAAACTCCTGGAATTAGACGTGATGGTTGCACAACCTTGTGAATGTCATTACTCCCACTGAATTATACTATTGATTTTTAGAGAGAGGAGAGAGAAGGGGTGGGGGAAAAGGAAGCATTAACTCGTAGTAGTTGCTTCCTGTATGTGCCTTGATCAGGCAAGCTTGGGGTTTCGAACTAGTGACCTCAGCACTTGAAGTTGACGTTTTATCCACTGCACCACCACAATTCACGCAAATTGTACTTTCAAAGGGGGAATTGTATAGTATAAAGTCAATCCCAATCAAAATCATTGCATTGAAATAATATTTACTTTATAAGCCCTGGAAATCAGAGACACACTATGGTGATTAAAGACTGCCGCTTCCAGCGCGGGGAAGTGAAAACCTGAGTGGGGGCAACAGAGGACTAAGGAAAACACAGAGACACAGATAAAGTTCGGGCCAGGTGGGACATTGTGTTCTGATGGAGACACAAGGACTCCAAGCCTGTTTTCAGGCTGGCAATGTCTTGGGGCGTTGAACCTGGTCCTTTGTTATCCCAGTCTGACACTCTATCCATTGTGACACCACTGGCCCTGCTTTGGCATCAATGCCACAAACAGCCTTCAAGTTGTTTCAGTGAGTGACCTTGCCTTGCCAGGTCACTCAAGGCTGAGGAGGGCCCTTCCTCTGCTCTCAGCTGCACGTTGGCTGGACGCATTCAAATGCAGTGGCTCTCTACAAAAGACAACATTGCACTATGGTCATCAAACTTGCTAGGAGACTAGAGCTAAATTACTCCAACCACTAAAAAGATAATTATGAAATGTGGTAGAGGTGCTAATTATCACTAATATAACAATCATATTACAATATCTAAATCTATAAAATAAACATGTCATACACTTTACATTTAAACAGATTAGAGATAAAATATATTTCAATTACAAAAAGAAAGAAAACAAATATTTACTTTTATTACAGGGATTTGGGCACCCCCTTAAACTCTGCTCAGCGGAATGCCTGGCTCTGATCTCAGCCCACAAACACAGACAGCTGGGGTGGGAGGAGCTGAGCCTTCTGCAGAGGGCTGGCCAGGAAGAAGACCTGAACACCAGGCTCCTGGAGATCAAGGTCCAGGGGTTTGTCAAGAGGCGGAGCGGCAGGGCTGCTTCCCACGGAAACCAGGAAATCACTGACACCACTGCCCCCAACCGGGGTGGGGAACCTGCAGCTGTTGTGCCCACCCCGCCCAGGCCTCTGCCCCAGGAGCAAGAAGGACTCGACCCACCAACACCTCACCCCAGCAGTGGATTCAACCCAACCTAGGGGAGCACAAGTTTAATCCCCACAAACAGGAAATTCTGGTTTGAGCAGCATTGCTCACACATAACACACACTGATCCCCTCACCTCAGCTGTCACCTGGGGCCTCCTGAAACTCTGCAGGGACATATGTGGCTGACAGACACGAAGAAGAAAAAAGAGGGAGGGTTGGGTCTGGTGACAGGGTTCAAGATCAGGGGCTAATGGATTTTCCCAGGACCCCACTGACAGCTGAGCATGCTACTGGATGCAGTGAAAGGAAAAGCTGTGCCCAGCCCACCTGGTTGGCAGTTATCTGCAGGGGGATCATCCTACCTCCTGGAACTCAGTCCTTCCATCTCTTCTCCCAAGCCTCAAGCCTCCCTCCAGGCTAGGTTACCAGCCCCTCCAACCCATGGGCACCCAGTCTTTTCCCCTTCCAGTCTGCCCCCCACCTTGGCACCCCATGAATTTCTTCTGCAAGAAGCAAACCTGACCATGCCCCTCTCCTGCTCAATATCCTTTGATGACTCCCCGTGCCTGGAGCTAAAGGATATTCCCAGAACCTCACTGACCACTGGCCCAAAGCCCGCTAACCCTCAGGGCTCCCGCTGCAGGCTGCACACCCTTCCCTTGAGCCTCTTTCTTTAACTGGACTCAACTCAGGACCTTTGTGTGAGGGCTTCCCTCCATCTGAATCTGATGCCCCAACTGGGCAGCAGAGGGAGAAATCTTCTTACAGTATTTGTTGGATAAATGTACTATAGAGATAAATGCATTATAAGTCAAATATTCAGGAGCACCCCCTTGTTCTTAGAGGATCCAGGTTCCTACCATGAAAAAAACAAAAGCCCATGGGCTGTTTCCAGTGCCCGGGCTTCCAGTCCCTCCCCGTGGTATTCACATCTGTTTCTTAATGCCCTCCCCTGCGCAACTAAGCCAGGTCAGGTCCTTTCCCCATCTCCTCACAACTGCTTGGGGACCCTGTGTCCTCAGCAAACTCTCACTCATGGGACTTCACATCTCTCTCTCTGCTCAGTCTGGCCTTTCAGAACACAAATAGATAAGTAGACATAGATTAATATCTACATATAAATATTTAATATATAACAAATACAGTATTATAGATATATAATACATAGGTATATGTCAGTATATATCTCTATATATCTAACTATATAAATATTATATAAATATCTATAAATATACATGGATAGATCTATGTCTATCTATCCTCATATATCTATATCAATATTGTTATAGAGTGAGAGAGTTAGAACTATAGGTTTATAATTGGAGAAATAGATAATTGACAAGGGATAGAGGGGATATATAGGTAAGTATAGATAGATAGGTGGTAGATAGATATATAGAAAGACAGATAAAAGATAAATAATCAGATAGTTGGATTCAGCCATCCGTCCATCCTAACGAAACTCTCTGTGGAATCGTAACACAGGTTTGCTTGTTTATCTGTGACACAGCCAGTTCAAATTTCCCATTCTCTGCCTCATAACTGATGAACTGAACTGCTTGTCCCCACTGACCATCGGAATAAAGTGCTTGGTAACAGCTTTGGTTAAGGTCCTCTCCTTCCTCCAGACTTCTGACCTCACTCACACTCACACACTCACACACACTCACACACACACACACCCACACACACATCACACACCGCCAGCAGACAGCCCCTCCTGAGGACAGGCAGCCCAGGTGAACTTCCTCTGATCTGCTCCCCCTCCCCCCACCCCATCCTTTCATCCCACCTTCCACACCTGGTTCTTTCACACCTTGTCCCCTCCTCTCTCTATTGAAAAACAATAAAAAATTTAAAAAGGCTTCTGCCCTGACTTGCAGCCCACGGAGCTCATGGTCAGAGCTGTCTCTACCGCACAGCCCCTTCTTCCCACCTTGCAAACCCCTCTGAATAAAGACTCTCCTGACTAAGTCCAGATTTGTGTTTCACTGACAGCCACAGGGAGTATTTTGAACTTTTTGCAGGAAGCAAGAGGGAGTATTGGGAGGGCTGACAGCATGAGGGGCGTGGTGAGGCAGCTGAGTGCAGTGGGGGAAGGGGAGCGGGCCCTTCCGGGGCAGCTGGCTGCCCACGTGGGAGGTGGGTTGTTCAAGCGCTGTTTTGGAAGGCACAAGCATGAGAGTTAGTGGCAGGTCTCTGGAGGTCTCCAACCTTGGGTGCAATAAATTCCAAGAGTTTCATTGTTTGTGGCAAGAACAGCCAAGGATGGGGGCTCAGATGAGGAAGGAGAGAGGAAGCCTGGGGCATAGTGTGTGGGGTGAGAGCCCAGGATGCTCGTGCATCAGAGAGGCTTAGAACCACACAGCTTCAGAGTCTGCCGGGGGAAACCGAGGCCCAGAGCCACGCAGTGCCCTGTCTGAGGCTGCCCAGTGAGTCCGGGCCAGAGCTGGACGTCAAACACAAGTTTCCTGCCTTCCACACCTGTTGGTTCCACTGTTCTCCCGTGCTTTCTGAGGAATGGAATTTGAATGATTCCAGAGCTGGATGGGGGTGGGGAGAGAGTCTCTCTGGGAGGAGCACGCGGGGGGTGGGGGTGGGGGGTCGGAACGCGGAGGCTGAAGCAGGGGAAAGCAAGATGCAGGAAGTGGGCAAACACAGCGGCCGGCAGGACCAGGCTTTTTTTTTTTTTTTTTTTACCTGCCAGCCTCTGCTCTCAAAGTCTGCCTGCAGGAACTCTAATCGCCATTCTACAGGAGGGGAAACTGAGGCCCGGAGAAGCCGTTAGAAGGCCGTGAAGGTAGTGCAGAGCCCTCTCCCCTGTATCTGGGGACCAGAGGCTGGGAGTTGGCAGGTCCTAGCCTTTTCCCACCCAGACCCCAATAGAAAAGCAATGGCCAGGGCAGCCCACCCAGAAGGCTGGGGAGTGCCAGCCCGACCACAGATAGGATTTCTCAGAATTTACAGTATGATGAGGGAGGGGAGGCTGGGCTTCCCCAGAGCCTGCTCAGCAGCAGGGAGAGAGTGGGAGATGTGGGGCCTGGCTCAGACCTCAGGTCCAACACCCATGAGCTTACAAGAGGGGGCTATGCTCTTTTTCATCCCCCCAGCTACCTCACCTATTGCATCCACAACCCCTATGGCCAGAATGGTGGAGCCACATATGGGGAGACTTGTTGCTCCATGTACACCCAAACTGTAGCACATGTGTTCATGTGTGTGATATAGTATGTCCCTACTCAGGTCCCAAGCCCCTATGGGAGGGATTGTGTGTGTGTGTGTGTGTGTGTGTGTATGTGTGTGTGTAATCCCCACCCAGGCAGGCACAGGCACTTCACCCCCAGTCTCACTTCCACATACCTACAAGGCTTACCTATGGGAGTTCCCTCACCCCCATCCCCTGAGGGGCATGTCTCCAGTCTTGGACACCACCCATTTCTCTGATAATTAGAGACAATGAGCATCTTTTCATATGTCTAGTGCCTATCTGTATGTTCTGTTTGGAGAAGTGTCTATTTAGGTGTTCTGCCCATTTTTTAATTAGATTGTTTTGTTGTTATTAAGTTGTATAAGTTTCTTATATATTATCCTTTGGATGTTATCTCCTTATTGGATGAATGATTGATTGGCAAATATCTTCTTTAATTCAGGAGGTTGTCTTTTTGTTTTGTTAATGGTTTCCTTTGCTGTGCAAAACCTACTGTAGTCCCATAAATTTATTTTTTTCTTCTGTTTCTTTTTCCCATGGAGATATATCTAAAAGTTATATTACTAAGAACAGTGTCAAAGAGTTTGCTGCTTATATTTTCTTCTTCTAGGAATTTTATGGTTTCAGGTTTTACATTTAAGTCTTTAATTCATTTTGAGTTTATTCTATATATGGTATAAAAACAATCTAATTTCATTTTTTTTTGCATGTATCTTTCCAGTTTTCCCAGCACCAATTATTGAAGAGACTGACCCCTTTGAATATTCTTGCCTCCTTGTCATATATTAGTTGACCATATAACCATGGGTTTATTTCTGACCTCTCTATTCCATCTTTTTGATCTATGTGTTTGTTTTTATGCCAGTACCATGCTGTTTTGCTTACTATAGCCTTGTAGTATAACTTGATAGCTTGATATCAGGTAGCACAATACCTTTCACTTTGTTCTTTTTTATCAATATTTCTATTGTTATTCAGAATTTCTTGTGATTCAACATAAATTTTAGGATATTTTTTTCTAGTTCTGTGAAAAATGCATTGCTATTTTGGTAGGGATTACACTGACTCTATAGATTGATTTGGGTAGTACGGACATTTTAACAATGTTCATTCTTCCTATCCATGAACACGGTATATGCTTCCATTTATTTTCAAGTTCTTCCATTTCTTTCTTCAATGTCTTACAGTTTTTCTGAGCACAAATCTTTCCCTTGTTTAAACTTATTCCTAGGTATTTTTATGCAATTGTAAATGTGATTGCTTTCTTACTTTCTCTTTCTGATAGTTTTTTATTGATGTATAAAAATTCAACAAATTTCTGAATATTAATTTTGTATCCTGCTACTATATGGAATTTTTCACTTCTTTTTTTTAAAGATTTTATTTTTTGGTTTTAGAAAGAGGAGATCATGGTATTGGTTTCAGAGAGAGAGAAAAGTGAGAGGAGCAGGATGCATCAACTCCTAGGAGTTGCTTCTCATATGTGCTTTGACCCAGCAAGCCCAGGGTTTCAAACCAGAAACCTCAATGTTACAGGTTGATGCTTTATCCACTGTGTCGCTATTTATCACTTTTAATACATACCTTTTTTTCTCAAGTGGGTCATTAAGGTTTGTTACATATAGTATCATGTCATCTGCAAATAATGACAGCTCTACTTCTCCCTTTCCAGTTGGATACCCTTTATTTCTTTTTCTTTTCTGATTGCTGTGGCTAGTACTCCTAATACTATGTTCAATAAAAGTGGTGAGAGTGGACATCCTTGTGTAGTTGCTGATTTAAGGGAAATGCTTTTAGCTTTTTCACATTGAGTATGATGTTAGCTGTGTGCTTGTCATGTGGTCTTGATTATGTTGAGGTGTGTTCTCTCTATTCTCATTTTACTGAGAGTTTTGATCATAACTAGATGATGGATTTTTAAAATGTTTTTCTACAGCTGTTGATATAATCTATGCTTGTGATTTTATATTTTGTCTATGTGGTGTATCATGTAAATTGATTCATGGATATTGACCTACACTTGCATTCCACTTGGTCATGATATATAATATTAAAAAAAAATTTTTTTTTTGTATTTTCTGAAGTGAGAAACAGGGAGGCAGAGAGACAGACTCCTGCATGTGCCCAACTGGGACCCTCCTGGCATGCCCACCAGGGGGCAATGCTCTGCCCATCTGGGGTATTGCTCTCTGGTGGCTGGAGCCATTCTAGCACCTGAGGCAGAGGCCATGGAGCAGTCCTCAGTGCCCAGGCCAACTTTGCTCCAATGGAGCCTTGGCTGTGGGAGGGGAAGAGAGAGACAAAGAGGAAAGAGAGGGGGAGGGGTGGAGAAGCAAATGGGTGCTTTTCCTGTGTGCCCTGGCCGGGAATCAAACCCGGGACTTCCATACACCAGGCCGAAGCTCTACCACTGAGCTAGCTGGCCAGGGCTAATATTTTTAATGTATTGCTAAATTTAGTTTGTTAATGTATTCAGTGCTGGATTCATGCACTGTTGGTGATATTGCAAATCAGTGCAGCCACTATGGAAAACACCTTAGTAGTTCTTCAAAAAATTAAAAATATAATAACCTTATGACCCAGCATTTCTAGATATTTATCTGAAGAAATCCAAAACATTAATTAAAAAAAACAAATTCATTTCTTGGCTCACTGCAGCATTATTTACAATAGTTAATATATGGAATCAACCTAGATGTCCATCAGTAGATGACTGGCTAAAGATGTAGTAGATACATACAATGAAAGATTACTCAGCTTAAAAAAAAAAATGAAGTTTTACCATTTGTGACAACATGGATAGACCTGAAAGGTAATATATTAAGTTAAATAGGTCATACAAATACCATATTATTTCACTTATTTGTGGAACCTAAAAAACAAAATAAATTAACAAACGAAACTGAAACCGACACATAAATACAGAGAACAAATCGATAGTAGCTAGATGGGAGGGAGGTTGGGGGCTGGGTGAAAAAGGTGAAGGGATGAAGAAGTACAGACTGCTGTGTAGTTGCAAAGTAGCCATAGGGATATAAAGTACGGCACAAGGGATACAGTAAAAAATGTTGTGATAAGTATGTATAGTGCCAGCTGGTACTAAATTTATTGAAGGGATCACTGCATAGGTTATATAAATTTTAACCACTCTGATGTACATTTGAAACTAATATATTATATGTCAACTGTAATTAAAAAAATTTAAATTAAAAAAGAGAGAAAGAGTGGGTAGGCTGCCTTACAAATTCCCTATCCATGTGGGCAAAGAGCAGCCTACAATCTTTCCATTTGTTTCATGCTAAAGGGGAACTAGAAATGACCATAAACTCCCTATTGGGTGTAAGACTTTGTAACATTCACGGGGAAGAGGTGCATTTGTGTGGCCAGTACATATCTGAAATATTGTTCACCCCATCCCTTATCAGAGAAATACTCATTTATTGTCATTTACACAATTAGATGCCAGTTGTTGCTTTTTTTCCAACTGAAAAAGGTAAAGATTTAGAAAATAATAAAACTTAGTGCTAACAAGGCAAGATGGGCACTTGTGTACCTAGAAGGTGAAGGTGTAAATTTCTTTCTGGAAAAGCAGTTAAGTGACATGAAATAAAGTTGGACTCATATCTGTTTAAAAAATGAAGATGTCAGTTCCCTCCCACTCAAATCACTGCTTCAGGCACCTCTCTGTTCTGGCCTCAGCGGCTCCAATATCCCACATCAAACACACCATTCAAGCCAATTAGAACCTCTTGCTGGCTGAAAAGATGTTTTCTCACCTTCTCAAGCTGTTAGTTTTGTCTGAACCATTCTTCTTTCATCCTCTCATTCCTGGACAAATCTTACTCATCCTTCAGGATTTAGAGAGATGCTATCTCCTACAGGAAGCTCATCAGATTGATCCTTTCATCTAGGCCAGGGGTCTGTTCTAGGTTCTCTGTGATCTGTGGGTTTTCACCTGCACCACAGTGATCACTCTAGGTCTGCATCTCCATGTCCACACATTTCTGGGATAAACACTTGATAAATACAGGAGGAGTAAAATATTTGGAGGAGGGGTTGTGGTCACTGTGGTTCCAGAAGGCTGAGCCAGGACCACAGAAAAGTTCATGGAGGTGCAGTTTGGTGCCAGCATCTGAAAGAATTTTCTAGGAATTCCACCTAACAGTTAGCTAATCCAGCAAGGCTCTCTTGAGAGATATGAGCTACCCTCACAAGGGTTGTGCAAACAGAGTGCAGGGGTGGAATCAGAAACTGCTTCCCTAGATCCCTCTCTGACACCCCACCCCTCCCTGCCCAGACTCAGGGGCCCAAGTTGCAGAAGGCCCCCTTCTCCCCAGGCTGTTACAAGTGGCTCTCCTCTGAGAAGCCTTCCTCCTGAGGACAGGGACCAGTGGGTTCTGTTCCCACGGCCCCAGGCAGCCCAGCCCCTTCCTTGGAAGTGCAGCGGAGTCTCAAGGGGCTACACTCTCACCGGGTTCGGGGAACCGGATGGAGCCTCGGGGCCCTGCACTCTCACTCTGAGTGAGCCCCTGCTTCATAAAAGCCTCAGCGAAACCAATCTCTGAATCTGAGAACCCTCGAGAGAACTCAGATTTCAAGGGGAAAGTGCAAAGCACTCTGGGACCATGGCAGACCCCCCCCCCCCCCCTCCACCCAACTTCGCTTCTTCCTGGGGCCCATGAGCAGCCGGAAGCCAGTGGTACTTCGGTGCCCAGACCACAAGCCCTGCCGGAGTCCCCAGAGCCAGGAACAGGCCCATAAGAGGAACTGGTGGGAGCCGGCTAGCAGGCGTTTGGTGCTAGCAATCCCTGCTGTTTCAATGAGATTCTGTGATTGACAAGTGCCTACTGTTCTCTAAACCTCAGTCTTTTCAACTGTCAAATGGGTTCCACAAGGCTGGTGCCTACTGGTAAATAACCCACGTACATGCTTGGTCCCAAAGTGTAGTAAGTGGTTTGTTCTGAACTGTGTGAACTTGAGGGAAGCCCTGGGGTTCACAGGGTCTGATCTGATGGGAGGACCACGTCATTTATGAGTGTCAGTTCGATGGAAATTCACCTCCTGACACTCATGTGGAATAAAATTCACCCTGGGAACCTTAAGCCCTTGGCCCCTAGCCAGACGTGTTCCTACTGTTCAACCTCCCCCACTCTCCAGCCCAATCCAGAACAATCCCTGATATAAGGGGAGCCTCTGATTCTCGGTGATTGGGCAGGATGGGGTCCAGCTGCTGGGACCCAGCTCAGAGGTGGTGTCACAGGAAGGAATGAAAGCACCTGTCCCCAGTCACTGCGCTGATCTAAGGGAAGGAGGTTCAGCGGTCACCCATTTCCAGATAAGGCCTGGACCCCACCAAGCCCTGCTCCTGCTCAGCCCCTAGCTGGAGGGTTTCTCTTCCAAGCACCTGAGTCCTCACGCCCACCTACAGGTGCCTGGACCCCATCCAGGCCCATTGGGCCCTACATGCTGTCTCAGTCCTGCATCTAGCCTCAGGGCTGTGCTTCCTCTCACTCACTCTTTTCCAGCCACATGGGTCTCCTCACTGTTCCCACAACATACCAGGGACAGTGCTGCCTCAGGACCTTTGCATGGGCTCTTCCCTCTGATAGGAATTCTGTTCTTCCAGATCTTCACGTGTCCTAGCTCTCACTTTTGTCAGGTCTTACCTCCTCAGCAGGCCTGCTGACCTGGAGGCTAAACACCACCCACACCCACAGCCCTGTTCATTCTTTGCCCTTCTTCTCCTGCTTCCTGTTTATTTGGGACACTTACCACTCCCTTACTCTTTCATTACTGACTGAGGGAGTAGCTTAATGTCTGTCTCTGCCTCTAGAATACCCACCCCTGCGGTCCCCATCTGTGCCCCCAGTACATAGAACAGCACCTGGCACACAACAGGTGCTTAATAACTATTGGCTGAGTGAACGAATGACTGAACAATGTTGTTAATATTCACAACTTTTTCTTCTTCTTTGTTTATTAATTAATTTTATTTTTTTAAGTGAGAGGAGGGGAGATAGTGAGACAGACTCCCACAAGTGCCTCGATCGGGATCTACCCGGCAACCTTTGTCTGGGGTCCATGCTCAAATCAACCAAGCTATACTCAGCAATCAGAGCCAGTGCTCAAACCAACTGAGCCACTGGCTGTGAGATGGTAAGAGAGAGTAGGGTGAGAGGGAGGTGAAAAAAAGCAGATGGTCGCTTCTCACATGTGCCCTGACCGAGAGTAGAACCCAAGATGTCCACACGCCCTGCAGACACTCTATTCACTGAGCCAACAGGACAGGGCCTCTCACAACTTTTGTGAAAGGCAGATACTGCCTATTTTGCCACAGAGGCTCAGAGAGGTACAGCGTCTGACCCAGGGTTATGCAGCTGGCCATGGGTGGGTGCGAAACCTGGTCTATGGACCCCAGAGCCTGTCCTCTGAAGCCCTGAGATAAGGTTAGAAATGCGGCAGGTCCCAAAGGTATTTGGAAACCTGGATGCAGCTGCTGGCTCAGTTCTCAGTGCCATGGAGCCCAGGCCCTCAGTCTCCCTCCTGTGAAATGGGCCCAGGGGAGCACTGAGAGAAGCGGCTTCTGGCCCTGGGAGCCCTGCCCCCACCCTGGGGGTGGCTGTCCTTCCTCTGCCTCTGAAACTGCACTCAGAGTGGGTACATCCCACCTTCCCAGCCCCCAACCCAAACCCTGAATACACATGGTTCCCGGAAATGTCACCAAGCAGAGACTGTAAATTCTTTGAGTCCCCAAAAAACCCACTGCGTCATAAGAACCGTCTCTGGGTGCCCGGCTCTCCTTGTGCTAAGCACTTTACCTACACTATCTGCTGGAGGGATCTTTGCCCTGCAGATTATGCCAATTTCCAGCTTAAAACCCTAACATATCAAGACCATGTTCTCTTGCCCCACCCATGAGGCCCTGCACAATCTAGACCAGGGGTAGTCAACCTTTTTATACTTACCACCCACTTTTGTATCTCTGTTAGTATTAAAATTTTCTAACCACCCACCGGTTCCACAGTAATGGTGATTTATAAAGTAGGGAAGTAACTTTACTTTATAAAATTTATAAAGCAGAATTATAGCAAGTTAAAGCATATAATAATGATTACTTACCAAGTACTTTATGTCAGATTTTTGCTAAGTTTGGCAGAATAAATCTTTATAAAGCAACTTACTATAGTTAAATCTATCTTTTTATTTATACTTTGGTTGCTCTGCTACTGCCCACCATGAAAGCTGGAACACCCACTAGTGGGCGGTAGGGACCAGGTTAACTACCAGGTGGTCCCCTCCATGCCCCAAGCACTCCTGCCTTCTGAGTGCCCAGACTCACCACAGAGCCCTTGCACGTGCAGTCCTGCTGCCTGGACCACTCTTCCTCCCCTCCCCTAGTTCCCTCGTTCTCATCCTTCGGTTGTAACTTCTCTAAGAGGCCCTCTCTGACCTCCAGGAGAGATGAGAGGCCCTACTCTGTGCTGACTGAGCACCTGGTTTTTTGCTTCTCAGCGTTTATGACCCTGTAATTTACGTTCGGTCCTAACTGACTAATATCTCCCTTTCTCCCATGAGGCCAGGCCTGTGTTTCTTCTCCCCAGGCATCCGCACCCCGGGGCTGGCTCATAATAGGTGCTTCCTAAACCCTGTACAATGAGTGAGGGCACTGGGCCCTGCCATCACTTTTAGGTCCCCAATATACAGGTGAGTAGGCTGAGGCTTGCTCACCTGAGGTGGCACCTGAGCTCCTGGATCTACCTCTGCAAAGCCTGACCCTGGGGATGACTTCCCACTTATTCACCAGACTAGCTGTACCCGGCCATGCGTTGCTGTGGCTCAGTCTGGTTAAATGGAAAAGAAAGAAAAGAGAAAGCGCACTTTGCTAATATGTTTAATTTTACAATGCCTCTGGGTATACAATATTTTTTGTTGTTCCATTGTCTGTGCAGATATAGAGATTGTCTGGTTTGCTGAGTCTATAACACACAACATATAATTGTCCATGTGAGAAGCAATCCGTGTGTAGATCTAAAGCGCACAATTCTAAAGATTGGCCCTGAGCTTTGTTGATGGTGATTACAAACACCAATCAAATTGGGAATTACAATCTCTTAAATTGAAATGGCATATCCATTGGAATCCTAAGAATGTGAGGAATGAGGACATCTTCACCTTTGAAAGGTCCTGTCAAGATTGCTGCTTCTACCCTGGCCGGTTGGCTCAGTGGTAGATCGTCGGCCTGGCGTGTGGGGGACCCGGGTTTGATTCCCGGCCAGGGCACATAGGAGAGGCGCCCATTTGCTTCTCCACCCCCCCCCTCCTTCCTCTCTGTCTCTCTCTTCCCCTCCCGCAGCCAAGGCTCCATTGGAGCAAAGATGGCCCGGGCGCTGGGGATGGCTCCTTGGCCTCTGCCCCAGGCGCTAGAGTGGCTCTGGTCGCGGCAGAGCAACGCCCCAGAGGGGCAGAGCATCGCCCCCTGGTGGGCGTGCCGGGTGGATCCCGGTCGGGCGCATGTGGGAGTCTGTCTGACTGTCTCTCCCCGTTTCCAGCTTCAGAAAAATACAAAAAAAAAAAAAAAAAAAAAAAAAGATTGTTGCTTCTACAATGTTGCTCATTAATTTTTTTACTGCAAGCCGCATGCCATTGCAAAGCTTTGGCTGGTTGATATTTTGTAATAGTACTGTTTTTCAAAAAAAGCATGTTTTTACCTGTTACAGGTGTGACATCTATATAATAGTAGATATAAAAACATGCATGTAGGCCCTGACCGGTTGGCTCAGTGGTAGAGCGTCGGCCTGGCATGCAGGGGTCCCGGGTTCGATTCCCAGCCAGGGCACACAGGAGAAGCGCCCATCTACTTCTCCACCCCTCCCCCTCTCCTTCCTCTTTGTCTCTGTCTTCCCCTCCCGCAGCCGAGGCTCCGTTGGAGCAGGGATGGCCCAGGCGCTGGGGATGACTCCTTGGCCTCTGCCCCAGGCGCTAGAGTGGCTCTGGTCGCAACAAAGCGACGCCCCGGAGGGGCAGAGCATCATCCCTGGTGGGTGTGCCGGGTGGATCCCGGTCAGGCGCATGCGGGAGTCTGTCTGACTGTCACTCCCGGTTTCCAGCTTCAGAAAAATAAAAAAAAACAAAAAACAACAAAAAAAAAAACCATGCATGTATTCGAGTGCAATGTTGTATCAAAATTTCAAAGCAATCGGTGAAGAACTTTAGGAGATTTAAGATTTTGAACAAACAAACATTTACATTTTTATTTATATAGATTGAGGGTAATGATTCCAAACCTAAGGCACATTTGTCAATATTGATTGACATATTTGGTTGCCATGATGAAGGGAGGGTTTATTTGATAACAGGTAGAAACCACCTACTAGGTAGAGACCAGATAAGGTGCTCAACATTCAATAAGTACGGGACACGGGATCATCCAGTCTATATTCTGTGCTGGGGACACCCTGCTTTAGAATTGCCCACATCCCAGCCTGATGCATAAAGAGCTGCCTTCCAGTAGTCCTGGGCCCGGCTGTTACTTGATCAGACATGGTGCTGATTGTAACACTGGATCCTTAGGATCTCATGCAAACCCAGCTACCATCAGAGACTTTCTGCAGAGCTAAAAATCAACCCACAGAATGGGAAAAAATATTTTCAAATTATATATCTGAAAAAACTAGCATCTAGTATACATATATATATATATATATGTATATATATATATATATACATATATATATATTCTATTTGTGTGTGTGTGTGTGTGTGTTTGACAGAGACAGAGAGAAAGACAGAGAGGAACAGATAGGAAGAGACAGACAGGAAGGGAGAGAGATGAGAAGCATCAGTTCTATGTTGCAGCACCTTAGTTGTTCATTGATTGCTTTCTCATATATGCTTTGACCGGGGTGGCGGGGGGGGGGGGGCCCTACAGCACAGCGAGTGACCCCTTGCTCAAACCAACAACCTTGGGTTCAAGCTGGTGAGCTGTGTTCAAACCAAATGAGCCCGCGCTCAAGCCGGTGACCTCAGGTTTTGAACCTGGGTTCTCTGCATCTCAGTCCAACGCTCTATTCACTGTGCCACCACTTAGTCAGGCTATATGTATATTCAAAACTCAAGAATAAAGTAAACAAGATTATTTAAGGACTTGAATAGACATATCTGCAAACAAAATATACAAATGGCCAGTAATCACATGAAGAGATGCTCAACATCACTAATCATGAAAAGAATACAAATGTTTTTAAACGGTGCAGCCACTCAATAATTAAAAATAGAGCTAAAATATGATCCAGTAATTCCACTTCTGTGTATGTCCCCAAAAGAACTGAAAGCAGGGTCTTATACACTTATTTGTGCACCTGTGTTCTTAGCAGTATGATTCACAATAGCTAAAACGCAGAGTTTATTGACAGATAAATTGATACATACAGTAGGGCCCATCCACACAATGGGATATTACTCAGCCTTAGTAAGGAAGGAAATTCTGACAACTGCAACAACATGAATGAATCTTGAAGACATTAAGCTAAGTGAAATAAGCCAGACACAAAAGGAAAGATACTGTATAATTCCACTTATAGAAGTTCTCTAGAAAAGTCAGATTTGTGTAGACAGACAGTAGAAGATGAGAGCCAGGGGCTGAGGGAGGGGGAGGGGGAGTGAATGTTTAATGGGGACAGAGTGTCAGTTTGGGAAGATGAGAGTCCTGCAGATGGACAGTGGGGATGGCTGCACAGCAGTGTAAATGTACGTAATGCCACTGAGCTTTGCACTTAAACATGGTTAAGCTGGCAAATTTTATGTTGCCTGGACTCACTGCTCTGTCCAGCCAGCCTGTCAGAGCTGGGCCACAGAGGAGTAAGTAACATGCCCCCAGGGGAGTGTGGGACCAATTACTAGCTACAGTGTAAACTTTCTGAGTGGACATTAGTAAACGGAGGGGAAAGGCATTCCACGCAGAGTGAATAGCACATGCAAAGTTCCAAAGTGAGGATCAGCGTAGATATATTGGGGGAACCCTGGCAGGGGACGGAGGGACATATTCAGAGCTGGTAGAAAAGATCCCTCACGTGCTGGTGGGGTGAACAGACTGCAGAGGCAGGCTGGGATCGGGAGGGCGGCGGGAAGAGCCTGTGAGCTGTGTTCAAAGCAAATGCACATCCGGTGGTAGGGTCCAGGCATGGCCCTGTTTGAGGAAGATTCACCCTGTGGTATGGTTAGAGGGCCTTGATTTGGAAACAGCGTCCCATGGTGGATCAGTGTAAAACTGCACCCTCCTTCATGACTTTATTCAACAGCAGTCTCCCCAGTGTATTAGTATATTTTACAATTTTATATTCATATTATGAATAATCATGAAATGAAACAAATACCATTAATGACCTTTAAATAAATACAGATAGTAAAATTCTGAGTAATGTCTGATATAGTAATATTTAATACAAATAATTGTTCAGTAACTGTGAATTTTAATTTTTTAAATTAATTTATTGATTTTATTTTTTTCTGATCTTTTTTAAAAATTTATTTTATTGAGGTGACATGGGTTAACATAATGATACAGGCTTCAGGTTCCCCATTCTACAGCATATCTCTGTACACCATTTTGTGTGCTCACCCTGCCAAGTTTCTGTCCCTCACCGTGTAGCCCCCCACCTCCACCACCACCCCTGCCCTGGAGCAATCCCCACACTGCTGTCCATGTCCATGAGTTTTTTCTTTCTCTTTTTTTCCCTCAACCCCTTTACCACTCTCAGCTAGCGCCCCTACAACATATTGATTGATTTTAGAATGATAGAGAGAGAAAGGAAAAGAGGAAGAGAAAGGGAAACATTCAGTTGTTGTTCCACTTACTTATGAGCTCATTGGTTGCTTCCCATGTGTGTCCTGACACAGATCAAACCCACATCTTGAGGTTTCAGGATGGCACTCCAACTGACTGAGCTAACTGGTCAGGGTCAGTAACTATGTGAATTTTAATTAACTAAAATATCTGCAAAGAGTACAGCTAGGGAAACCACTAAGCCATACCACTGATGGAACATGTTGTTTGCTCAATTAATTCTTTAATGTTAAAATGAGGAACGATTTATTTTTTTTAATTTTTATTTTATTTATTTATTTTTAGAAAGGAGAGAGAGAGAGAGAGAGACAGAGAGAGAGAAGGGGGGAGGAGCAGGAAGCATCAACTCCCATATGTGCCTTGACCAGGCATCCCAGGGTTTCGAACCAGCGACCTCAGCATTTCCAGGTCGACGCTTTATCCACTGCGCCACCACAGGTCAGGCAAGGACGATTTATTTTAAAAAAAATAAATTTTGCACACTTTATTTTACCATTTTATTTCTCAGTTATTTTAATAAAGCTGAAAAAGAAAATAAATAAAAGAGTGTTTTCATTTTAAAGATATTTAAATTCAGCACTATAGTTCAAGTATAACCTAATGTTTGTACTTGCTGCTGAAAATAATTATATTTTATGATTTTCAGTGCGTCACTGCTTTTTGGAGGGGAAAAATGTCTGTTTTTATTTTTCAGTTACAGTTGACATTCAACATTAATATTAGTTTCAGGTATACAGATAGTGGTCAGACAATTACACTGAGGAACAAAATTTTTGTTGCATCCACAAAAACACTTGTTCTTACCTAATTCAAGTGTGCCGATCTCAAATCTGACATTAGTTTTTCTCTGTAAGCTACAGTTTTTTTGCAATTCAAGATTTTAGGTTTTCATCTTGTAAAATTTTCAACATTTCGTTTAACATAATGAAGTAGAATGTCTTCTTGGGCATCATCTTTGTGAAAATATAATAATTTATATAATGCAGTAAATACACTAATACACTAAAATATATGATTGCATTAGAATTTGCCTACAATTTCAAAATAGAACATATTAAAATACTTATTTTAATCATAAAAATTGCGCAAAACTTACTTAAATTCTATTCAGGCAAAAATTTGCGTTTGTAGCTCTTGCGTTTGTGTACTTGTTGAGGACAATCTCATTTGATGCTCCAGCAGTAGTCTGCCATCACTAACAGCTCCGAGATTTTCAAGAAACTTATCAAGGTGACTGTTCAGGAAGTGAATCTTAACGCTTATGTTACATCCAATGTTGTGGAAAGCCAACAGCATCCTTTGAACCATAGTTTTCTGCTTTTTTGTTGCCAAGTAAGTTCTTTGTAACTGCCACAAAAGACTGCCATGCTGCTTTCTCCTCCTTATTTATCTTCCTGGCAAATTCTTCGTCATGTATGTGGGTTCGAATTTGAGGTCCATTGAACACGACTGCTTTTATCTTCTTAAAAGACAAGGCAGGAAAAGCAGAAATAATATGTTGAAAGCATTCACTTTCTCTATTCAAAGCCTGGACAAACTGCTTCATTAAGCCAAGTTTGATGTGAAGTGGGGGGAATGATCCTGTCTCGATTAACTATAGGTTCATTCACAATATTTTGCATCCCTACTTCCAGAGCTTCACGTTTTGGCCACTCCTTCTGTGTCCAGTGTTTCTCCCGAGCTCGGCTGTCCCACAAATACAGAAAGCAAGGATACTTTGTGAAACCTTTCTGTTGTCTTACAGGAAATTTACCATTTTGAGATCCACACAAATGATCCAGTTATGCTCCTCATACTTCAGTAAGTCGAGGACAATTTTTATGTCATTATAATCTTCTCGCAGATGAGTTGAATCACCAATTGGAACCACTGCATAAACATTACCGTTGTGTAGGAGAACACATTTCAGACTCCATTTAGAGCTGTCAAGAAATAGCCACCATTCTGTTGGACTATTAATGGTAACAGCTAGCTGGCTGAGAAGACTACTGATATCATGACAGTAAACAAAGTGTTTGTCTTCAGAAAAAAAAAAAATCCACAAAAATTTGTTCACACTTCCTGAAATGGGATACTTTAGCTGACCGGTGAAGCACATTCTTTTCTTGAAGCCTGGAGGCTAATAACTCAGCTGCTTTCTTTGATAGGCCCAAATCTCTTAGTCATTCAATTCGAGTTGGCTAAACTGCTGAGGGGTTAATGACTGCTTAACATCAGAAGACCCTTCAGATTGTACAACCATTTCCTCATGCACCTTATCAAAATACACTTGATCACCATGTTCACTTTCTTCATCTTTAGAAGAAATAAAACCATTGAAAACTGGAACCAGGAGTGTCTCAGAGTGTGGGATAGGTCATATTGCTGAAGGAATATTAGGATATGTGATCATATGCCGTTTTTCCTTGCCGATGCCCTTTGTATGGATCAGACAGAAATAACAGTCACTGCTGTGGTCCTTAGGTTCACGCCAAACCATGGGAACACCAAAAGGCATTCCTTTGCGTTTTCCTTTTGTCCAGTCACAAAGCATTTCCTCACAATTATGACACATAATATGAGGAGCCCAATTCTTGTCTTGATTGCCAAAGGGAACTTGAAAATAGGCAATATATTTACATGTCACAAATGATGAAATATTGTGCCTTTGATGTTGAAGTGTGTAACAGCCACATATATCACAGAAGGTGTCAGGACTATTCTTACATTTACGCCTACTCAAAGAAGCCACGATTCAATCTTAAAACAAAATAAGAGGGTGTTTTTTATCAGATAGTAATTTTTTACATTTAAAAACAACTACAATTATGTGAAAGTGATGTTTGTAAAACATTAATTGCCTTGTGGTTATGTTCAATCCAAGACTTATTGCCCTTTAACTACAATTTAAAAACCAATGCATACCATTAAGTATAACAAAAAGAAATTAAAATTGCATAAAAACTAAAGTATGCATCAAAAAAACCAGATTTCAGATTTGAAATCAGCGATGCAGATATATATAGAAAAAGTTCTAAAACCTCATGCAATGGAAAATGAAAAAAAAAAAATTTGTTCCCCAGTGTAATATAACTTACAAAGTGATTACAGTGATAAATCTAGTACCCATCTAACACCTTCCATAGTTCTGACAGTATTACTAACTATACTGCTCACAAAAATTAGGGGTTATTTCAAAATGAATATGAAGCTATAAAATATTCCCTAATTTTTGTGAGCAGCGTCTATCACCCGGGCTGCACTCTGCATCCGCGGGACTAGTTGTCACTGCCCGTCTGTACTTCTCAAGCCCTTCAGCTTTTCATTCAGCCCCAAACCCCCACCCATCTGCCAACCCTCAGAATGTTTTCTGTATCTATGAGTCTGCTTTGTTCTGTTTGTTTGTTTATTCTGTTCTTTATATTTTTAGAACACCTTGTTTGTTGGGAAAAAATCGTAAGAAAACTGCGACTGCTTATTCTGTAACCTTCAAAATAATAATTTGTTATAGCGAATGAATTGGTTTTCATTATGTTACTATACGTGGTAAAAAAAAAAAAAAAAAAAAAAAAGGATAGTAATAATCCATGTGGTATGTCAAATATTTACCATTCAAGGATCTCACATTCCCCAAATTACTCTGTTGCATGTTTTACACCAGACATTTTAAATGTTTACCAAGGAAAGCCATATTTTAACTCTATTTAAGTTTCTGCTTACAGTTGCAATCTGTCAGATGCTGTGTCTGTTTTATTAGGAGCCTGGTCACTTGAAATAAAAAATTCAAGCCATTTCTTTTGCACAGGTTCTTTTAACATTACTTTGTTTTTGTTTTTGTTTTTGTTTTTGTTTTTTGTTTTTTTGTTTTTTTTTTTATTCATTTTAGAAAGGAGAGAGAGAGAGAGAGAGAAGGGGGGAGGAGCAGGAAGCATCAACTCCCATATGTGCCTTGACCAGGCAAGCCCAGGGTTTCGAAACGGCGACCTCAGCATTTCCAGGTCGACGCTTTATCCACTGCGCCACCACAGGTCAGGCCTTTTAACATTACTTTGGTGATAGGAATAGTATTTCTGATTCTTTACGGCACAACCTAATCATACCTATCAGTTACGATGAACTAGACCCAGTCTATCTTTCAACTCAATCTACTTTAGTTCTGAACACAGAGTCACAAAACAGTACAGATTAATATCATTTTCCCACACCCCAACCCTACCAACCACTTTAAAAGTGGAAATTTCATATTAGCATTTCTCTACATAAGAAGGCCATACTACTGCAACAGGATTTGGCTGTGAAACGTGAGGCTTAGCAAAATATCAATTGCTTGGGATATTAATTAGAAATGATCACAAATGGTACACATCTGTCTGACCTGTGGTGGCGCAGTGGATAAAGCATCAGCCTGGAATACTGAGGCCGGTTCAAAACCCTGGGCTTGCCTGGTCAAGGCACATATGGGAGTTGATGCTTCCTGCTCCTCCCCCCTTCTCTCTTCCTCTTCTCTCTCACTCTGTCTCTCCCCTCTCTAAAATGAATAAATTTTAAAAATCTAAAAAAAAAAAATTGTACACATCTAGAAAACCATTCTGCTTCTTTAAGTACCTGAAGGCTGGGAAAATGTTTATTCTTCATATTTTTTGGTTTTTTTGTGTGTTTGTTTTTGTATTTTTCTGAAGCTGGAAACGGGGAGAGACAGTCAGACAGACTCCCGCATGCACCCGACCGGGATCCACCCGGCATGCCCACCAGGGGCTACGCTCTGCCCACCAGGGGCATCGCTCTGTCGCGACCAGAGCCACTGTAGCGCCCGGGGCAGAGGGCAGGGAGCCATCCCCAGCGCCCGGGCCATCTTTGCTCCAATGGAGCCTCGGCTGCGGGAAGGGAAGAGAGAGACAGAGAGGAAGGAGAGGGGGAGCGGTGGAGAAGCAGATGGGCGCTTCTCCTGTGTGCCCTGGCAGGGAATCGAACCCGGGACTTCTGCAAGCCAGGCCAACGCTCTACCACTGAGCCTACCTGCCAGGGCCTATTCTTCATATTTTGTTTAGAATATTTAGTCGTTGACAATTTTGACCAATACTTTCCTCTTCTCCTTTTTTCTGACTAGAACCAGTCCATTTACTCTAAGCAGAAGAGACATGCTCAGATCACTTACATCTTTGAAGCCTTCTCATTTTTACCTTATAAAATGGTAAGTTTCCTATTCATATTCTTTCACAAATGCAGTGGGGTCTCAGGGAGTCACCAGGATGGTGTGAACAGTGTCAGCCAGGTGAATGGAGAGCACAGGTTTGACACCCACCTGTGCTGGGTCCGCTGGGAAGGAGGTCAGTGCATGAGATGCCTCTGAAGAGGAAGGTCTTGGTCTCCAGTAGCCTTTGTCTCAGTGGGACGCAATCCCTGCTGGCTTTCTGAGCCCAATGTTATGGGGACTACTCTTCCCTGCACGTGGTGTTCTGAGCTGGCCTGGGTGTTGTTGGGGTGGGACCTATCATTCCTCAGGGGGAAACTTTGAAGCCACGATATCCCATTTCATTCTCGATTGCTACACCAGGGTTGTGGAACCTGCCCTTTCCACATCTCCACCCTCCTACCAGTATTGTCTCATTCTTTATATTCTTAGGTGTAGGAATTCTATTTAGCTTATCTTCAGATGGTCCTCAGTGATAGTCTTTTCATAACTTAGTTGTAATTTTTAGAAATTAAGTGTATTGGGGTGACATTGGGCAAAAATCTGGAATTGAGAGAGTAATCACTTTGAAAGGTGAATGGCAAAAGTTTCTAAGGAAACCTCAAGGTGGACCTGTCACTATTTTCTCAATTACTGGGACCAGTAAAAGTTCTTTTTGGACTGTCTCCAGAGGCGGATTAAGGTCAGTTGAGGCCCCGGGCGCAGAAAAAAATATTGGGTCCCTTAAAAAAAAGAGACAGAAAATAAAAATATATGTTAACTATATTTTAAAATAAATAAGAAATATTATGTACTATTAATGCTAAAATTGCACATGTGAAACCAAACTTGGTGTCATTAAAAAAATGTAAAGTTGGAGTTGTGGGGGGGCTTTCAGAAGTCGGGGCCCAGGGCGAGCACCTGGTGCGCCTACGATTAAATCCACCTCTGACTGTCTCATGCTGTATTCTTAAAATAATTTGTACAGACCTACCAGATTGGATTTATCCTAGCTCAGAATCCATTTAGCACTCAACAAATATTACAGGCATACCTCGGAGCCAGGGTGGGTTGAGTTTAAGATCACTGCACTAAAGCGAACATTGCAATAAAGAGAATCATATGAATTTTGGGGTTTCTCAGTACTTGTAAAATTTATGGTTACACAACACTGTGACCTATGAAGTGTGCAATTGCATTGTGTCTAAAAAATATATAAAACAATGTACACCTTAATTTTGAAAATACCATTTTGCTAAAAAAAATGCTAACCATCATCTGAGCCTTCAGCACATCATAAACTCTTTGCTGGTGGTTGCCACAAACCTTCCATTTGTAAAACAACAACAACAAAAATATCTGCAAAGTGCAATAAAGCGAAGCACAACACACGGCAGGACTGCGCTGACCATCTCTGCATCTGTGCTGGTGCTGGTCTCAGCGCGCTGAGCAGAAGAAACGTGGCACCTATACTTTGGAAGATCCCTAGAGTTGAGTGCAGGAGAAGAACTGGACATGTAATTATAATAGGACGAATATGGACATGAGGGAAAAGATAGGATACAGCAGGAACCCCTGGCAGAGTCTGGAGGGTAGAGTCTTATCCCAAAGGATAAGATGGTGCTGTTGAGGCAGATATGAGGACTAAGCATGTCTCAGACAAAGAAACAGTATGTGAAATGTGAGAGAACGAGAGCGAGACAGAGAGAGAGACAGACAGAGAGAGAGAGAGAGAGAGAGAAGGATGCATCTGTGAAGTGGAAACTCCAGTTGTGGTGAATGACAAGAAATACTAGGTCAAGAAGAATTTAGGATCAACCCAGGGGTTTGGGCTTTCTTCTATGAGCCAGGCAGTTCATTTGACTTCCAGAGACCAAAGTCGTGTGTGTGTGTGTGTGTGTGTGTGTGGGGGGTGTTCGTGAGATGCATGCTCCCCCTATCCTCATTTGTATCCTATTTTCTAGGGAGGGGGGAGAAGGAGTGTGCAGGGAAAAGGTGTAGAAGGCACAGGGAGGAAGAGGCTCAGACCACGCACTAAGGAAGTCAGGAGCCACCAGGTGATAGCATGTACCTTCACAGCCAAGGGACATGAAGGGTGATTCCAGTCAATGAAGTCATGACTAACTCAGAAGGAAGCTGAGACGTGTGTCAATCACCATATGTCTGTAGGAGGCCTTTAAGAATTAACACTGCTTATGATAAAAATGAGAGCTATTCAGTATGAGCTGGTGACACATCATTCTGTGTCTTTACACTGCTTCGTTTCCTCAGTCTAAAGTCCACATGAAGGCAATAAAGTATATTTATATCATTGTGAAGTAATCCTCATACTCACAGGGAGAATTACAACTGAAATAGGATGTTCAGTGACT
Organism: Saccopteryx leptura; assembly: GCF_036850995.1. Lineage (NCBI taxonomy): Eukaryota > Metazoa > Chordata > Mammalia > Chiroptera > Emballonuridae > Saccopteryx > Saccopteryx leptura. The sequence goes on from NW_027095723.1 coordinate 211,859, forward strand.
TTCAGCGGGGCCAGAAATGTTCAAATGGGGCTAAGGAGGTGAAATCGTCTTCAGCAGAGAGATTTTGACTAATCATAGACATCTAATTTGCTTACGTTACTTTCCTTCCAGGGGAATTAAGTTAGACTTTCTCAGTTGAATCAACAGACCTACAGACCTGGCCCTGTTGTAAGTTATGGTTTCTGGTAGATATTTCTGATGAATAAAAGCTAGAATTTAAGAATTTGGGAAGTTGCTGCTGGAAACCCGTGATTCTGATCATGGCTTTTTTTTTTTTTTTAAATAACTGAAAATAGTGTGTAAGCTGAACCATAGTGACCCCTCCTATTAAGTTCCCTATTCCCTAGTCGCATGTCAGAGTAGTTCCTGTGCTGATAAGGAAGGCTGAAATATACAGACTTGGGGAGTTATTAGAACTTGGGAGCACACAGAATTTTGCGAAAATCTTTCTCTCTGTATCCAGTCTGAGCGGAGATATGCCCAGCGTCAAAAAAATCTCATAAGAGTCTGTCAGCCAAACTATCTGTCTTGTTTTGTGTTTAGAACTTAAGTCCACAAGTCCAGGATAGGTTTGTCCTAGTAGTCTACAATATCAACTTCCAATATTTGTTGACATCAACATATCATATTTCCTTCACTCCTTCCTTCCTCCCTTCTTTCCTTCCTTCCCTCCACTTAACCTCCCTTTTTTCCTTCCTTTCTTCCTTCAGAAAATATTTACCAAGTGTCTACTCTATGTAGCTTATTCTAAGCACTGACATGACAGCAATAAGGAAGAAAGGAAAAATAGTCCTTTTCTGTTACTAAAAAGTTTTAGTGCAAGGGAGTGTTTTTGTGTGTGTGTGTGTGTAGGAGGGTTGTTGTGTGTATCCTGATATCAGAATAACAACTTTGAGGGTGCCAATTTTTTTTTTTTTTTTTTGTATTTTTCTGAAGCTGGAAATGGGGAGGCAGTCAGACTCCCACATGTGCCCGACCGGGATCCACCTGGCACGCCCACCAGGGGGCGTCACTCTGTCGCGACCAGAGCCACTCTAGCGCCTAGGGCAGAGGCCAAGGAGCCATCCCCAGTGCCCGGGCCATCTTTTGCTCCAATGGAGCCTCGGCTGTGGGAGGGGAAGAGAGAGACAGAGAGGAAGGAGAGAGGGAGGGGTGGAGAAGCAGATGGGCGCCTCTCCTGTGTGCCCTGGCCGGGAATCGAACCCGGGACTTCCGCACGCCAGGCCAACGTTCTACCACTGAGCCAACCGGCCAGGGCCATGAGGGTGCCAAAATTTTAAATAGTGCTCAAACTCCTCAGATTCCACAAATCTATACATGGGATAAAATTCCAAGTACTGTTCACCAGGAAAAAATGTTGATTTCGCTGATATTAATTTCAGAAATAAAATTAAACAATAAAACACAAACCATTTTCAGTCCATTTGGGAAAACAGCAATAAACAAAAAATTAATAATCCAGCTGCCAGATAATTACCAATGGTGAGAAAGATTTCAAAGGCACAGTGAGGCCCTGGCCAGTTTGCTCAGTGGTAGAGCATCAGCCAGGCATGTGGATGTCCCAGGTTCTATTCCTGGTCAGGGAACACAGGAGTAGCACCCATCTGCTTCTCCACCCCTCCTGTTTTCACCCTCCCTTTCCCTCCTGTAGCCATGGCTCAATTGGAGCCAGCTGACCCAGGGCTCTGAGGATGGCTTCATGGCCTCCTCCTCAGGCACTAAGAAGAGCTCAATTGCTGAGCAATGGAGCAATTCTGAGCAGAGTATCACCCCCTAGCAGGCTTGCCAGGTGGATCCCAGTCAGTGCATGCAGGATTCTGTCTCTGCCTCCCTTCCTCTCACTGAATAAATAAAAAAAAAAGCATAATGATGGGTGATGTGACAGAGACAGATGGGAGGTATTTTATCCTGGGGACTTCTGAAGGCAATTGGTCTCGGTTAAGGTAACTTCTGAGTTGAGACCCAAATCACACCAGGAAGGGAGCGCAGAACAGTGAAGGAGGTAAGAACAGTGGGCCATAAGCAAAGTCAGGAGCAAGTCAGTACTCAAATTTAATGAGTGGTTTGTGATTTTTTTAATGTTTGCATTTGTTCCCTTCTCAATCTTGGGACAAAATTCTAGAAGCATTATAAACCCAACATACAACTTGTCTTAAGACAACCAGCAGTTATTATCTCATAGTGTCAATAGGTCAGGAAGCTCAGAGTGTCTGAGTTGGGTGACTGGCTTAGGGTCTCCCTTATGGTAGAAATCGGGATGTCTGTAGGGACTGTGGTTATAGGAGCGTTAGTGCATTTGTTTCCAACCTCACTTTGAGCTGATCAAAGACAACAGTCCTGGACATACAGGCCTCTCCACAGGGTGGGGTGGGTGGGTGGTGAAAATGCGAGAGAAACAGAGATATACAGAGAGAAAGAGAGACAGAGAGAAGCAGGTGGAGGTGAAAGAGAGAGGGGGGACAGAAAGGAGAAATGAGGGAAAATGAGACAGAGAAGGGTGCAAACAAGAAAAAAGTCATATGACCAAATATCAGAATGACTTCATATCGTTTTTGTTGTATTCCATTTGCTGGAAGCAAGTCACAAGCATGTCCAGGACACATTAGAGGAGACAGCAATACACAGTAGATACTAGTGGGCAGGTATCTTTGGGATTTTAGAGGCTGCTTGACACACCAACATCTCAGCTGCCATCTTTTCAGGCAGATGCACCCACATTGTCGTCACGGGAGGTTGAGGGTGAACTCAGAACCGGATATTGGTGCTGGTCTGGGCATGCTCAATTCATGCAGTTCTGAATTGAGACACACGGGGGCGTCTCACGCCCTCAAATGCTTTGAACCGAAATTTGCAGGGAACCTCTCTGTACCAGGCCATCGACCTCCTGCTCCTCCTAGTTCCTTACCCCACCTCACCTCAGTCCCTTCACCAAGAAGGAGTCACACACCCTCAGCTTCCCAAGGGCTTCCTTCATTGGGGCACATTAGGAAAAGAGCCTTGAATTTTCCAAATTTCCCATCCATTTCACCCCCAGGATTCACTGACTCACTGCCCCTCATTTCCACCCCATCCAGGACTGGAGTATCTAGAGTCCAGATGGGGAAATGCCACAGAGCCATTGCTGTCTCACAGATGAGGAGAGACAGAGGTGGCAGGGAAGAGAGAGGAAAAGTTACAATCATGATATAAAAAAAACTAGAGTAAACATTTATGGAGACTCAGATTCAGAGGTAACCCTGGGACAAAGTGGGATGTTGTGTCTACTTCCTTTGAGGGTGAGGACCAAGGCGGGGTTTGATGAGGAAGGTCAGGATGAGGGTGGAGAGACAGTGTTGACAGATAATAGGATGTTGTCTGTCACTCAACTTCCAGGCCACCTGCAATGTTTCTGACAAGTCTTCCATCTGGGAATACAACGGTGAACTGACACTCCAAAGATTCTCCTTCTTCCAGGAGCCAAAATTCTAGTGTCAAAAGTCCATAAATATAACCAACAATTAAATTAAGGAAGGTGTGAGATCACAGTTTTTTGAGGAATAAATTAGAGATGAGAATGAAAGCATAGGTACAGTTTTCTTTTTCTTTTTTTTTCTCTCTCGTTGTGGCACTTTAGTGTTTCATTGATTCCCCTCTCAAATGTGCCTTGACGGGGGGTAGGGGGGGCTACAGCAGATCGAGTGACCCCTTGCTCAAGCCAGCAACCTTGGGTCCAAGCTGGTGAGCTTTGCTCAAACCAGATGAGCCCGCGCACAAGCTGGCGACCTCAGGGTCTCAAACCTGGGTCCTCAGCATCTCAGTCCAGTGCTCTATCCACTGCGCCACCGCCTGGTCAGGTGATACAGTTTTCTTTTTAACACCTTTATTGAGATAGAGTTCATCTATCATACATTTGCTCACTTAAAATGTGAACGTCAATGGTTTTTAATGTGTTCACAGAGCTGTGCAACCAGCACCCCAGTTCATTTTAAAACATTTTTATTACCCCCAAAGGAATCGATCCCCATACCTCATTTTACTCCATCTACCCAACCTCCAACTCTACTCAACCACTAATCTGTTTCCTTTTTCTATAGGTTTGTTAATTCTGGACATTTTACTTAAATGGAATATATGATATGTGATCTTTGTGTCTGGCTTCTTTCACTTAGTATAATGTTTTCAAGGTTCATTCAGGTTGGAGCATGTATCAATATTTCATTTCTTTATATGACCTAATAATATTTCATTAGATATTGTATATATGTGCAGAAATATCACATTTTGTTCATCAATTCTTCAGTTGATGGACATTTGGGTTGTTTCCAGATTTTGGCTGTTATGATTAAAACTACTATGAATATTCATATACAAGTTTTATACAGGCAGGGTTGTAGTTTCTTTAAATTATTTTTACTGAGGTATACTTGACTTATATTAGTTTCAGGAGTACAACATAATAATTCATATTTGTATATATTGTGAAATGATCTCCAGTCAGTCTGTTTAACATCCATCAGCACACATAATTACAGAATGGTTTTTTTTATGAGAACTTTTAAGATCTACTCTATTAGCAATTTTCAAATATTCCATACGGTATTATTAACTACAGTCACGATGCTGTGATAAAGTGACTACTCAGCTGCCATCCTGAGAACAATGCAGGCCCAAAAGAGGAGAAGGGGCTAGAAATGTGTTGGGCGGATAAAATATATTATACTCACTTTGTTAAAGATGGCACTGCCCACGTAGAAGCCTGTCACCGAGGTGATTGCTTGGGATGGGCGTGATTATGTTAATATGTGTTGGGGGAGGGCTTTTGTGCCAAAAGACTTTAAAAGGAAGAGAGATCACGTTGTTACAGAAGAGTGATTGTGTTCTAGGAGGAGGGCGGAGAGCAGATAGGAGAGCAGAGAAAGGCCACGTGGAGGAGAGGAGAGGCAGCCAAGATGGCAAAGTGCTGAAGGAGAAGCCAGTTTGTGCATAGTTTGTGCAGAGAGAAGGAGATGGGGAACAGAGGTGAATAAGTCTGGTGAGCTAGAAACCTTTGATTCTAGGAAACTTGGATAAGTCAGTAGCTTTGTGAGCACTGAATGAATGGGTTTTAGAGCCCAGTGTGTGTTTTTACTTGCCTGCCAGGTGCAAGCTAGGATTAAAACTAATGGCCCACCAGTTCTTGGCTCCATTATTTCATTACCGACTGTCTGAATCAAATGCAAACCTGCATGGGCCAGGGGGCTGTGATGGTGGCCGTGGCTACTGGCTTTACAAAACAAAACATTTTCACCCCCCACTGTAAGGTTATAGTTAATTTGCTTGTTATTCTCTCTCTTAATGAGAGAATAAAGGCTTCCTGGCCTTTACTTTGAAATGTAGCAAAAAGTTTACCTTTCCAGGAATGTCAGGAAAAGCTTACATTGAAGAGGGACCAGACAATTAAGGGAGTTTAAGTCACAATGGTTGCTTGTTGTTGGGCAGATAAAATGTATTATGCTCACTTTGTTAAAGATGCCGTTGTGATATTAATGTGTGTTGGGGGCAGGCAGGATCATTGTAGCCTGGGGCTTGGTTTTGGGATTAAGCCTCTCCCACCCTTTTTGATGTGGGGTGGTACAATCCAATCATGCCTCAGAGAAGTGACTCTACTAGAGACTTCCTTATTTTGTATATTGGATTAGAGGTTGTGAAGCTACAATATAAAATGGGGGCAGAACAGAGTTTGTGCTCTTGGTTCCTGAGGTTAGCATGAGAGAGCAGAGAGAGTAGAGCCAGCAGTGGAAGGAGGCCACGTGGAGGAGGCCAGGAAAAGCAGCCAAGATGGCAGAGTGCTGAGTGAGATGCCAGTTTGTGGAGAGTTTGTATCTGGAATAAGGAAGGAGATGGGGAACTGAGGAGAATAAGTCTGGTGAGCTAGAAACCTTTGATTCTAGGAAACTCGGATAAGTCAGTGGCTTTGTGAGCACTGAATGTGATTGGGTTTTGGAGCCCAGTGTAGTTTTTTACTTGCCCGCCGGGTGCAAGCTAGGATTAAAGACTATGGCCCACCAGTTTGTGGCTCTGTTGTTTCTTTACCGACTGTCCGAATCCAATGCGAACCTGCATGGGTCAGGCTGCTGTGATAGTGGCGCTGGCCCTGGCCATGGCTGCTGGCTTTACACTTGTAAAAACCTAGCCACACAGGCCTGACCTGTGGTGGCGCAGTGGATAAAGTGTCAACCTGGAAATGCTGAGGTTGCCGGTTCCAAACCCTGGGCTTGCCTGGTCAAGGCACATATGGGAGTTGATTCTTCCCTCTCCTCTCTCTCTCTCTCTCTCTCTCTCTCGCTCTCTCTCTCTCTCTCTGTCTCTCCCTCTCCTCTCTAAAATGAATAAATAAAAAATAAAAAAACCAAAAAACAAAAAACAAAACAAAAAAGAAACAACCTAGCCACAGGATTTCCTGTGGAAAGTTAAACTCTGTTAATTAGTTAAAAATTTAGGTCATCAATTTTAAATCTTTACTTTGTGTCCTAAGAAAACAGGGAGGTTATTTTTCACAGATAATTCCCAGAGGCAGATTGTCCCGAAGGCACCAGATCCGAGCTGTTCCCGGGAGATACCTGACCTCAGCTATCTTGCAGATTTACCAGACACACAGATAAGACCATGCTGATTAGTTCTGTGCTACATCAGAAGAATTTGCAGAGGAGGTGTTTTCTGCAGTTGAATCCTCCTTCTCCTCCTGCTCATTGGGCAAGTCAGTGACCAAGGCCATAAACCAAGGTATGCTAATCTGCCTGTAACCCTTATCTCTAATGCTCTCTCTCCTGCAGCTCAGTGCTGACACCCTTTGTTGGTCTCAGCCCACCTGCACCTAGGCGCTTTTAAAATAAATTTTCCTTTTGGAACACACTAGCCTCATGTTTTCGTTTCGGTCTGCAGTTTCTGCTTTTCATTCTGTACATAAGATTGTAGTTTTAAATTAAGCAGTTAGGGAAGGCCTCACTGAGAAGATGGCACTTAAGAAGGTGAAGGAAGAGGACATATGGCTGGGCACAGGGGACAGCCAGTGCAAAGACCCTGAGGTGAGAGCAGGCTGGCATGTTCAAGGAATCACTCTGAGAATTGAGACTGGACCATATTTAGCCGAGTTAAACAATGAGCAGGGTTTGTTGTTGTTGTTGGTGGTGGTTTTATTATTGTTGTTAGATACTTGGAGCAGTTCCCAAAGGGGATGAAGGCCTCGCACAGGTAGTTCTGAAGCGGTGGGAGGATTGGGGAGCAGAGGGGTGAAGGACAATGACAACAGAGGAGGCTGAGTCATCAGCAGAGGGAGTATGAATGGAAGGGCAGAGGTGTTATCCTGGGCTCGGAGCCAGCCAGGGGGTGGTGCCAGGGACAGGGGCAGGCTTGGCTTTAGAAAGTGAAACTGGAGCTGCAGTGGCCTGAAATTTCCCATGGGGAGACAACATCCCTCTCCCCCCAAAGTCTTCTGCAGCAGCTTAGGCCTGAGCTGGAAAGGCCAGCTTTCCTGAGGGCCACACCCCTCTTGGAGAATGCAAGTCTCAGGTGTCACTAGGAACCAGGTAAGTATTTGTTGAATGCTATCAGATTTTCCTGCTAGGCCTGCCCTTCTTGAGGGAGGGACCCCAGAGTCTATCCCGCTCATTTCTGTGTCCTCGGGGTCCACAAAACATAGAGAAGAGTCAGTGTTCATTGTGGCTCAGCCTTCTCTCTCACAGCTGGGGGTCCAGGAAAGGGCTGGTTTTCCCAGAGGATCTCTGGGTAAGTCCGAACTATCAGAAGAGTCGGGTTTCAGCAAACAGAAAAACTATCCTCCAGGGAACACCCAAAATGTGGGCGAGTAAAGGGAAGCCGAGGTTTCTTCAGAACAAAGTGGGTGGGAGTCCCCAGGGCACTGTGGATATATGGGCTGAGCTGTTTAACAGTAAGACGTGTGGCTCCCTCCTCAGCCTTTGAGACACAGGATGGTGCAGAGTTCTCTGGAGAAAGAAGAAGTCTTAAAGCAGATGCTCATACCTTCCGCGGGGTCCCAGACCCTGCTGAGAATCAGACAGGCCCGGAGCATCCTCCCTAGAGAATTACACACTTGTGGACCCATCATCATTTTTTTCAGTGGCTCAGAGCACTGACTCTGGGGTTCAGCTGCCTGCACTGCCAGGTTGGACTCACCACTTGCTGGGTCACCTTGGGCTAAGTCCTTTTACCTCCTCTGTGCCTCAGTTTTCTATCTGTAAAATGGGAGCATACATAATAATAATCATATCCCCCCTCATCGGGTTATTGGCTAATTAAACATGATAAGGCATGTGGACTTAGGGCAGGGTGGCAAACAGTACTCAGTTATCATTCTTCTTAGTAATGAACCTCAGCCATTGGCTTTTCGTGGGGCACATGGACCTGTCTGTGTCTTGTTTTAGGCTTAGGGAGGAAGATGCATACGTTTGGGCCCAGTGTGAATTTTTGAAGAATGTAAATTAGCTCATTAATAATTTGTTACGTTGATCATTAGTTGAAACTCTATTTTTCGTATGTTGAGTTCAACAAAATGCATTATTAAAACAAATCGTACCTGCTTCTTTTTACTTTGCAGAGTGTGGCTACTAGAGAATCTGAAATTGCCTAAGGGGCTCCCATTGCATCTCTAGTGGAGAGCCCCGGGCTGGATGTGTCTCTGCTTGGTGGAGAGAGGTGTGTTCCGTAAAGACAGGTACTAGTTTGTCATGAGCGTATATATGTACCACACACCAGGCTACTTTTACTTACTAATATTAGTAATGAGATTACATTGAGAGGTAATTACTAAGTTCTAACCCAGGGCTTCTCTACCTCATGTTCTTGATGTTAAGGCCAGATAACTCTATCTTGGTCTGGTCCTGTGCTTTGTGACTATTGAGGAGCACCTCAGCCTCCACCCACTAGATGGCAGTCTCCTCTAGTGACAACCAGAAATAGTCTGCCTTATCTATCAATAGTTGAACTCTTGACTTCTGTGGTAGGAATTATCTCTACGTTGCAGATGAGAAACCAAGTCCCAGATTGGTCTAGTGACTTGCCCAAGGTCACACAGCAGGATTAAATCCTGGGCCTTCCTGTTCCTGGTCCACTGCCCTACATGCTGTACACCACTGGACTTTGGCTACAGCAGCTCTCCAGAGGAAGTGCCACATGCTGAGTTTGGCTCTGAGCTCCCAGCCTGGCCCTTCGAGGCTCCAGCACTCCTCTGGCCATGTGCCCATGAGCTCTGAGCCCTAGCTTCCTTATGTGCCAAATGAGCCTGCACCAGGCACTGCCTTCCTTGCCTTTCCTTAGGTGTGATGAGAATCTAGTTGTGTTCCCAGCAATAAGGACAGGAAGGGCAGGGATCATGGTTCCTCATTTATTCTTGCTTGTATTTATTAAAGCACACTCACAGAGCTGGACTACTGTATCTCAGGCAGTAGCTCCTCTGTGCAGCAGTTTCCATTGGCAGATGAGAAGACAGAGGCTCAGAAGTTGAGTAACTTGTCCAAGGTCACACAGCCAGCATGGTGCAAAGTGAGGATTTGAACTTTGGCATCGGGTTCCAGAACCATGCATACTCTTAACCACTGTGCTTACTCAGGGCTGATGAGGCTGGTGTGTATAGCAGATACATCAGAATTTGGGAGAGAGACCCGAACCTTGGAAACCCATTCTCCCTCAGCCTGACCCTAGCATCCTTGCTTAGTTGGACCCACACCAGCATTTATTTCACAAGGAGTTGAGCAGGGTCAGCCCCATCCCCCATCCTCCTGGGTATTTCCCTTGGTTTTATGGGAGGAGACAATGGAGTCACAATTTAAGGACAATGGGACAGCTCAGTTACTAATGCCACTTCTGGGCAGGGTTCCTGCATTCCCCAAGAGGGAAAGGGCTACAGCTTCCAGTGTGTTGCAAGGAGCTGGCAGACCCAGGAGCCAAAACCTCTGCTCAGATCCTCTGGTCTCTTTATCTGGCGTGGCTAAAAAAGTCATCCATGTTAAGGGGCACCTGTTACCGTGCCCCTAGCTGCTGCATTTGAAAAGAGGAGCCTAGTGGGGCAATTTCTACCCAAAGACATCAAGTGCCTCCTCTTGGGGGCCTTCTTTGATTTCCCTCCTACCCACTGCCTCCCAGATCTCTCCTTCCAAACGTTTCTTACCAAAGCCGTCAGGGGATTTTTCTAGAATCCCAACTTCACCCTGGTATTACTCTATTTCAAACACCTCAGTGTCTGTCCAGGGCCTTCAGAACAAAATGAAGTTCCTTCTGGTGGCAGGGCCCTTCCTGATCAGACTCCAGGTGGGATTCTACAAAGCCCAGCTGTCCAAAACTCCACAATCAGATCCTGGGGCCCATTCCAGCTTTGACCCTCCCTGGCTGTGTGAGATGGGGCAAGCTATTTCACCTCCGTGGGCCTCAGCTTGTCTCTTCTGAAAAGGGGGGATGCCTCTGGCTACTCCAAGTGCAGTTCTTGGACCATGGCATTACCCAGGAGCTTGTCAAACATGCAGATTCTGAGTTCCAATGATTCTCGTGCACATAAAATTGGAGAAGCACTGATCTGCACCACAGGGCTGGCAAGGGTTGATGGAGGAACATCCCATGAAAGTCTTTGCCTTGAGCCTGGCACACAGCCGACACTTGGTAAATACAGGCAGACCTCAGAGATACACAGGGTCCATTTCAGGCCACCATAGTAAAGTGAGTATTGCAATAGAGTAGGTTGTAATCTTCTTGCTGGTGGAAGGTCTTGCCTTCATGTTGTAAAAAGTACAATGCCTTTGAAATGCAATAAAATGAAGTCGCCTGTGATTGTTAGTGCCTTGCTTATGCTTCTTGACTAACCCTCAGACAACGTGGTTTGGACTGCATGAGTCCACTCATACGTGGATTTTTTTTCAATAAATACATACAGTACTGTAAATATATTTTCTCTTCCTTATGATTTTCTTATTAATGTTTCCATTTCTCCAGCTTACTTTATTGTAAGAATGCACCATATAATACATATAACATACAAAATACATGTTAATCGACTGTTTGGGTTATTAGGTAAGTTTCAGTCCACAGTATGCTTTTAGTAGTTTGGGGGAGTCAAAAGTTATACATGGATTTTTGGATGTGGGGGGTTAGCACCCTAAACCTGTAATTGTTCAAGGGTCTACTGTAGCCACATTTTAAAACTCATATTTCTGAATTATTCATCTCAATATTTAACAACTAATTGTCCAGAGTGCTTGTTATTAGCAGCATGAATAATTCTAAAAGTTTTACAAAGAATGGCATTGCAGCTCTAGGAAGTATTATGGTTATTATGGTTATCCCCATTTTATTGGTGAGGAAACTGAGATTTTAAAAGGTCGAGCTGCCTGAGATCACACAGGACTCTCATACCCTGCTGCTCTGTTCCTACAGGAAGGTAGTGGCACAGGACGATGACAAGGTGCGTGAAGTGCATGTCTGCAGCACACAATGAACCTGCTTCCAAACTGGCTGTGTGACTTTGGCAACTTAACCAACCTCTTTGTTCTTAAAACTGGTCCTTCATTGTATAGATTTGGGAAGTGCTGGATTTTACAGGTTCATTGATTTGTGATTTTTTTAAAATTAAAGTACAGTCGACATATATTATTACATTAGTTTCAGGTATACAACATAGTGATTTGACATTTATATTCATTATGATGTGATCGCGACAATTAGTCTGGTAACCATCTGTCATAGTACAAACTTATTGTAATAATACTATTTTCCTTATGCTCTATGTTACATCCACATGACTTAATGCTTTTTTTTAATAACCCGAGGTTTAGATCTCTTATTTCCTTTTACTCTTTTCACCAATCCACCCCATCCCCTAGAAGATGTGGTACATATATACAATGAAATACTACTCAGCCATAGAAAAGAATGAAATCTTGCCATTTGCAACAACATGGATGGACCTAGGGGGTATTGTGCTAAACAATATGAGTCAGACAGCGAAAGACAAATACCATCTGATCTCAGTTATATTTGGAAATGAAGGAAATGTTTAACTCAGGTTCTTTTCTTCAACTAACTTCCCAACCCCCTGCTTTCAGATTCCTCTGACCAGGGAATAGAATGAGCAATAGCTAACTTGTTTACCAACCCACCCAGCCTCTTCATCCAGTCATCCAGCCATTTCTCAACCCCCTTACCTAGTTAATGATATCCCTCTCTCCCCCTTCCACCTTGGTGTGGCCATTTAAAATAGCTGGTAGGGAAAAAATAAGATTGTATAGTCAATACTCCAGCCAGTGGAGCAAGACCCAGCATCCTAGGGCCTGCGTTAGGGATAAAAACAGAATTTGCCCTCTGCCCTTGCGCTTGCTGGCTGGCTTTGAAGAGCGGCCGCACGCCCTTCTGCAGAAGCCATTAAAGTTGCCTTGCCGAGGTGTTTTGTCTCCACGAGTCTTGCTTAATTTCATTTCTAACAGAAACAAAACAAAATAAAAACAGAAACAAACAAAATATAAAACAGAAATAAACTCATAGACACAGAACACAAGCTGATGGCTGCCAGACAGAAGTTTAGCTTTTTTTTTTTGGAAATTTAGTTTTTAATGTACATTTTAAGATACTAATAGGAGGCCATGGGATATCACAAAGGTATCTCACCCTCTTTCTCTCCTCTGAGAAAGCGTTTCTCAGGACTCAGAGCCTGGGCAGAGCTGACTTGTTCTTTAGGCCTAGAAGGTACTGTGCCCAGGCCCATGAAACTTTTAGAGGCTCCCCAAAACTGTTTTCATCTCTTTTGAAATCAGAAGGGAAAAAATTAATCTACTCCACCATGAATTATATTTACCTTTATACCAAAGCTGATGTAAAACATAATTTTAAAAATGTAACAGAGTAGAGGACTCAAAAAAGGCAAAAGTGCTCATGGCCCAGAGAAGTCATGATGTGGCCCCGGTTCTGGGAGCACACCAGGTAAACGCCGTGGTGGCGGCCCTCCCTGACACCTGTGGCTGAGCCGGGCAGGCTGCTCCCCACACCCACGGGTCCCTGTCTTCCTGGGAACCAACACAGGCTGAACCAAGGGCCCAAGGAGCCAATCAGAGCCTGGAAACAGGCACGGGGGGGGGGGGGGGGCTTCCCTGCCCCACCTGGCCTCAGAGGGATTAGGCTGCCTGGGCACATTTGATACCTGCCAGATCTGAACCACTTGGCTGCCAGGACCTGGGGAAGGGGTGCTGGACATGGCCGTGGGCTCAGCCGGGGAACGGCACCAAGGGCAAGCAGTGGCGCTCACATCTCCCTGATGCCTTGAATGGCCAGTACACGGCAGGGCGCCTCCAGAAGCTGGCAGCGGCTCCTGGTGCTGCTGGCACCGACATACCTGCTGCTCACAGGTAAGGGCTCTCTGCTGGTCCTGGCTCACTGTGGAGGAGGGGATGCAGGTGCGCAAGGCTCGGACTCACTCTGGGATGGCCCAAAGTGTCAGCTGCACTGAGTCTCCCTTTGTAGCTTGGTTTCCTCTTCCATGTTTCCAGACATGTCACCAAAAGAGGCCGCCTCCTTCCCTTTCTCCCCCACCCTCTGTGTCTCCACCTGACATTACTTTTCACTGTTATTCATTAAGTTGTGTGTCTATCTCACACAACTAGACTCCAGCCTGTGAGTCCCATGATGGTAGGGACACAGTTTTGTTCTCTACTGTGTTCCCAGTACCTGGAATAATGCGGAGCACACAGTAGGCCCTCTGTAAATTTTCCTCTTGTAACCTAGGACTAATCTGGCTGGGGTTAGAAAGTACAGCAGCTGAAGGCTCAGACTTCAAGGTTGAATCCCCCCTTCAACCCTCATTGGATGTGACTCCTGAGATCACTGGAATCATCTTTCTAAGCCTCAGTTCTTCCCATCTGCAAAATGGACAATAAGAACAACACTTAGATTGCAGGCCATCACGGGGATAATGCATGGCATGAAAGGTCAATGATCAATGACTGTCACTGTCAGGACACAGGAAGGTCACATACTTGGGGGAGGGGGGTCAGCAACAGAAATTGATCTCTCAGTTCTGGAAAGCAGACATCTGCAGTCAGGTGTTGGCAGGGTTGGTTCCTTCTGAGACCATGAGAAATCTGTCTCTAGCCTGTCTCCCAGCTTCGGGTGGTTTGGTGGCAGTCTCCAGTGTCCCCTGGCTTCTGGCAGCCTCATTCCAGTCTCTGCCTCATGTCCACATTGTATGCTGTGTGTGCATATCTGTGTCCAAATTTCTTCTCTTTATAAGGCGCAGTGATGTTGGATTAGAGGCACATCCTACTCTAGTATGACCTCATCATAACTTAATTAATTATATCTGCATCAGCTCTGTTTCTAAATAAGGTTGCATTCTAAGGTGTAGCAAGAGGATAGGACTTCAACGTATACATTTAGGTGGGGGAGACAATTCAACTCAGAATAGAGGTGTTGGGAGAGTAAAGACGGGGGTGTGGGGTCAGAGGAACCTTTTTCAAGAAGGTAGGGTTACAGGTGAACCCTGAAGGGGGCCCCACTGTCAGAGAGGGTCTTGTACTGGCCCGGCTTGAGGCAGCGGGTGAGAGTCTGCACGCCAGGGGCTGAGGTTTAAGTCCAGGGACACCGGAATGAAGTTGGAGTGGGCTCTCCCACCACCTGCCGCACATTTTTGCAGAGGGATGAGAAGTGAGAGAAAGAAGGGACCTTTGTCCTGTGGTTCTCATACCTGAGGGCACGTTTGCCTCCCTAGAGGACTCACTAAAAGTTTCTGGCACAGTAAGTCTGGAAAGGGCCCAGGAGTCTGCGTTTATAACAAGTCACCATATGGTCCTGCAATTCCACTTCAGGGTATATACCCCAAAGAATTAAAAACAGGGTCCTGAACAGACTTTGTACATCCATGTTCATAGCAGCATTATTCCTAATAGCCAAAAGGTGGAAGCAACCCAAGTGTCCATCAACAGTTGAGAGAAATAGGCCCTGGCTGGTTGGCTCAGTGGTACAGCATCAGCCTAGCTTGCAGGAGTCCCGGGTTCGATTCCCGGCCAGGGCACACAGGAGAAGCGCCCATCTGCTTCTCCACCCCTCCCCCTCTCCTTCCTCTCTGTCTCTCTCTTCCCCTCCCGCAGCCAAGGCTCCATTGGAGCAAAGTTGGCCTGGGCACTGAGGATGGCTCTATGGCCTCTGCCTCAGGCACTAGAATGGCTCTGGTTGCAACAGAGCGATGCCCCAGATGGGCAGCGCATTGCCCCCTGGTGGGCATGCTGGGTGGATCCCGGTCGGGCGCATGCGGGAGTCTGTCTGACTGTCTCCCTGTTTCCAACCTCAGAAAAATACAAAAACAAAAACAGTTGAGAGAAATAGATGTATGTAAAAAGTATACAAACATAGAATGTAATATTATTCAACCTTAAAAAGAAATAAAATTCTGACATAGGCTACAAGATGAATGAACTTTCTGAGGATTTGCTGAGTGAAATAAGCCAGACACAAAAGGACAGGCACTGATGATTCCACTCATAGTTCAACCCAAGAGGAGTCAGAGTCGTAGAGACGGGAGGCAGATGGTGGGAGCCAGGGGCTGGGGGAAGGGAGTGGGGAGTCAGTTTAATGGGGACACAGTTTTAGTTTGGAAAGATGGAAAGTTCTGGAGATGATTGGTGAGGATGAATGCACAACAGTGTGAATGTGATTAATGCCACTGAGCTGTACACTTAAAAAATGATGGTTAAGATAGCAAATTTTATATTAGTGTAGCATATGTTAGTGTGTTTTTTCACAATTTAAAAAGGAATTAGCCCAATGCCTGCCACCATATCACAACTAATTGTGAGCTTTTATTGGGAATGTAGAGATCATTTCATTGTTATTAAATGTTGGGGTCTGACATAATGCTAACCTAGTGAGCGTGAGTGATTCTAAAAGCATGCTTGTTATTATTAACTAAGATCGTTTGCTCTCTTCTGGGATTTGTGCTCAGCCCCTCACCCCTTTAGTTCTGGCCATGACTCTCTGAAATAAGTGCAGTCACACATAACCCTAATTTACTAAAGGGGAACTTGAGCACAGAGGTTGAATAACTTATCTAGAACCACACAGGATTTTTTTTTCCTTTTTTTTCCTTTTTTTTTTTTAAGTTAGATGTGAGGAGGCAGAGAGACAGACTCCCGCATGCGCCCCAACTAGGATCCACCAGGCAAGCCCACAACAGGGCTCCCATCTGGGGCCACTGCTCAGTTGCTCAGCAACCAAACGATTTCAGCCCCTAAGGCAAGGCCATGGATCCATCCTCAGTGCTTGGAGGCTTCCTCCAGCCCTGCCAGCCTCCCGACCAGTCCTGTTCGGTGAGGGTTAAGGAGTGTCAGAACTTGCTCAATTGAGCCATGGCTGTGGGAGGGAAGAGAGAGAGAGAGAGAAACGGGAAGAGTGGAGAAGCAGATGGTCACTTCTTCTGTGTGCCCTGACCAGAAATTGAACCCGGGACTTCCACATGCCAGGCCAATGCTCTACCACTGAGCCAACTGGCCAGGACAAACCAAACAGAATTTGAAGCCAGAATTGATGACAGAGCCCATTATGTTGCTATGAAATTATAAAGACTAATTGGGCCATCTTTGGCCTCCTGGGACTCTTACACTGGCTGCAGAGACTAGAAAAAAAAAGGAAGTGACATGTAGGAGTTGAGAAAATATAATGAAAAGCCAGTAAAGCAGAAGCTTTAAACCGGATTGGGATGCATTCACAGGCAATTGCTAAGAGAACATGAGACAAAGAAATCTCACCCTTCCAGGAAGCCAAGCAGATACAACCAATTTGTCCCCCCTAATTCATGGTTTCACTTTCCACAGTTTTGGTTATCCAAGGACAACTGCATTCCAGAAATTTTTAATGAAAAATTCCAGAACTTAACAATTCGTAAATTTTAAATGGCGCCATTCTGAGTAGTGTGATGTCCTGCTCTGTTTTCTAGGGTTTAAATCACTCCTTGGCCCCATGTCCTAATGCTGTAGATGGCCCCATCTGTTAGTCACTTAATAGCTGTCTTGGTGACCAAATCCATCACCTGTCAGGGTAACACAGTGCTTGTCTTCAAGTAAACCTTATTTTACTTCATAATAGCCCCAAAGTTCAAGAGTAGCAATGCTGGCAATTCAGATATGCCTCATGAGGCCTAACATTGCTGTCAAATAGAAGCTATAAAGTGCTTTTACATATAGTCATGTCAATGGTAGCCTGACACTATGTCACAATGCCTACCTACACACATCACACAACTTCATCTCACCACACAGGCATTTTATCATCTCACATCATCACAAGAAGAAGGGTGAGTACAGGACAATAAGTTATTTTGAGAGAGAGCCCTGGACAGGTAGCTTATTTGGTTAGAGCATTGTTCCATTAATGCTAAGGTTGTGGGTTCGATCCCTAGTCAGGGCACATACAAAAATCAACCAATGAATACGTAAAAAAGTGGAACAACAAATTGATGTTTCGCTCTCTCTGTCTCCCTTTCTTTCTCTCTAAAATCAATCAGTAAAAAACATTTTAAGCATTTAAAAAGATATGTTGAGAGAGACCACATTTACATGACTTTTATTACAGTATATTGTTAGAATTGTTCTGTTATTGTGTTAATCTCTTACTGTGCCTAATTTATAAATTAAACTTTATCAGAAGTATTTAAGTATAAGAAAAAAACAGGGAGATTTAAGCCACTTGTTTATAATTTGTATTTGTCCTGACACAGATAAGTCCAAGATATAAAGGCAAAGGGAAGTCCATACGGGAGCAGAGAGAGGAGGACTGGAGGTGGTTTGCCTTGCTTTTGTCATTTGGGGAACTGCAAAGAATTCACAGGTATTGTGTCTTATGGGAACAAGAGTGTTAAGAGTCTAGAGTGAGAACAACTGGAGCATGGATGGAGACCAAGGTTGCTTATAACTGCCTCCAACTACCCTGCTTGTGCTCCCAGGAGCCCACCTTAGCTCCTATGAGGCCTAAAACTGCTGTATTCTGCTCTCCAGCCTCTTGGCTCTTTTCCCAGCTACACTGACCTCTGTTGTTTCTGGAGAGGTTTAGGCCACAGGGCCTTTACACTTGCTATTTGCTTGCCTGAGTGTTCTCTTCGTAGCTCGCCCTAACCCTCTCAAGAAAATAATACAGGAAATAGCATTTTAGAATCTTCAAACTATTTCAATATCTGAACTCAACCCGTTTGTTTAATGATTATATTCCCCCACTAGACTGTTCAGTGAGGGGGATGAGGTGCAAGGTGGTGACGAGCACTGGTGTGGGCCAGACAGCCCAGGTGCCGACTCCAGCCAGACCGTGTGACCCGGGGTCTCTCTGAGACTCTACATCTTCTACAAGGAGGTAGAAATAGGAGGGTTTCAAGAAAGATTAACTAACAACTTCTAGTACATGAAGGGGATACAGATTAGGCAATCTAGTAGTGTTTGCTATTTTTCTTATTTTAATAATAATAATAATAATAATAAAATCCTTAGTTTCTAGCATAGAATATAGCCTATTATTAGACACTCAAAATATATTTTTTGACTGAGTGAACAGATGAATAGATTTAAAGCAGAGAAGGGCAATACCAAGCTGGTTCTGAGCTCAGGGCATGGCTTGTATAAAAATCAAGAGAGCTTGGAGGACAGGGGCCAGAGGGTTGTTCTGTCCCGGGTTTCCCAATGTACACACTCCCAGCCTCCAGGCCCCGCTTCAGAGCTCAGATGCCAGATAAAACAAACAAGAGAGGACTGATGTAAGTAAATGTCATCCTGTCTGTCTTTGAGGAGTTGGAATCTTGAAAACCGAGTTTCGTTTTAAAGCAGACTGGCTCCCAGCAGCCCCGTGAAAGCACAACCCTTGACACAAAGCCAGAAAATAACCGTCTTAAAGCTTCTATTTGTTCCAACACACATTTTTCTTCCCCTCCAACGTTTAAAGGGAAATAAAAGCTCCCTGCAGGCAACTTTCCCCTTCCCATTCCCACCTCTGTCAGCACAGTTTCCCTGTCCTCCCTCAGGACTGTTCCTCTGGTCTGCAGCCGGACATTATCTGGAGGCTTCCTCCAGCCCTGCAGCCTCCCGACCAGTCCTGTTTGGTGAGGATTAAGGAGTGTCAGAACTGCTCAGCTCCAGCCTTCACAGGGCCTGCAAAAGTCGTTTAGATACGTCAGGCCCCTGGGCACTTCAGGGCTCTGATTTTAGTGACAAGGAAGAGAGGAAAGGTGGAAGTAAATAACAGCGTGGCCTTTCTTCTCCTGTCTCCGTACTCTTTAGGGTGACAGGGGTGAGGAGTAAAACATTTAAGAAGAGAGATAGAGAGAGACAAAAAGAGAGAGAGGAGCCTGACCAGGCACTGGCCTGGGACGCTGAGGACCCAGGTTCAAGGCCCCGAGGTTGCCGGCTTGAGAGCAGACTCACCAGCTAGAGCATGGAATCGTAAATATGACCCCATGGTTGGCAGCTTGAGTTCAAAGGTCACTGGCTTGAGCCCAAAGGTCATTGGCTTAAAGCCAAAGGTTGCTGGCTTGAGCCCAAGGTCGCTGGCTTGAGCAAGGGGTCACCGGCTGGGCTGGAGCCCCTCCAGTCAAGGCACATATGAGAAAGCAATCAATGAACAACTAAGGTGCTGCAACTATGAGTTGCTTCACATCTCTCTCATCTCTCTCCCTCTCTGTCTGCTCCTGTCTGTTCCTCCCTCTCTTCTCTATCTCACTAAAAAATGAGAGAGAGAGAGAGAGATTGAGAGAGAGAGAGAGAGAGAGAGGAGGAGAGAGGAAGGGTAATGAGAGGTGAAAAAGAAGAAGTCAGAAAGAGCAGATGGGAGAAGAAAGAAGGAAAAGAGGGAGAGAGAAAGAGAAAACAGGGAGGGGAGATGGACAAAAGAAAACAGGGGAGAAGAAAAGAGGGAGATGGAGAGGAGATAAAGGGAAGTGACTAGGCCCTGGCCGGTTGGCTCAGTGGTAGAGCATCGGCCTGGCGTGCAAAAGTCCCAGGTTCGATTCCCGGCCAAGGCACACAAGAGAAGCACCCATCTGCTTCTCCACCCCTCCCTCTCTCCTTCCTCTCTGTCTCTCTCTTCCCCTCCCGCAGCCAAGGCTCCATTGGAGCAAAGTTGGCCCGGGCGCTGAGGATGGCTCCATGGCCTCTGCCTCAGGTGCTAGAGTGGCTCTGGTCGCAACAGAGCGATGCCCCGAATGGGCAGCGCATCGCCCCCTGGTGGGCATGCTGGGTGGACCCTGGTCGGGCGCATGCGGGAGTCTGTCTGACTGCCTCCCCGTTTCCAGCTACAGAAAAATACAAAAAAAAAAAAAAGGGAAGTGACTACTTGCCTGCATTTCTATCCCATTGATCAAGTGCCCACTTCGTGCCCATCACAAAATATGGCACATGAACCTGCAAGTAAAGTTTATTGGATGAAGGGTCCAAGGTATATAAATCAGCAGCTCTTGAACAGAAACAGAGCAGCAGCTGCTCCTTTAGAGGGAGCTAGAAAGTTCTTCAGTTTGCCTGTCTCCCCCCCTTCCTATCACCTCCTGCATGCTGAGTCAGAGCAGCCCGCCTCCCTCTTCTTCACAGTTATGCTACATATCTGAATGCTCTGCAAGCTTTGAAAGCCATTCTATGCCAGTGCTCCACATAAAATTGGTAGTTGCCTTTTTAAAAAAATAAATAAATAAAGCTTCTGCAGATTTTAATGCACAGCCAGGATTGAGAACCATTGATTTAAATAAAAAGTTTTCAAAGAATGGCTTCGGGCTTGATTCAGGCCTAGGGATGTGTTTGTTTTGCTGCATAACATCTTAAAATATTTACATTCCATGTTAATATTTTAAACTTATAGTTCATAAAGTTTCCAATTTCTTTTAAAAAGTTTGAAGTTTCAGCCACCCTTGGTGCAGCTCTTGAGCAGAAACAGAGCAGAGGCTGTCCCTTTAGAGGGAACCAGAAAGTTCTTCAATTTGCCACAATCCTCACCATTCCCTATTGCCTCCTGGTTGCTGAGTCAGAGCACCCAATTCCTCTGCTGTTTCTTCTTGCAATAACGTTTAGAGGAAGGTGAAATATTAACCTAGAGTTAGCAACTTCAAGTCAAGTGGGAAATGGGAGCCTCATAGTCCCAGGAACACAGAAAGAAGTATTCTTTTATGTTCATCAAGGTAATACCTCTGCATTTGTTATGCCAGGAATGCCTTTCTTCCAGCCAGCCTGTTCAATCAGACATTATATGTCAGGAGGTAACAATTGGTGGTTGAAAGGAAGGCCCCGAAGCTGTGCTTCTCAACACTGTAGCCTCTAGTCACACTGGTTATCTAAATTTATATTAATAAGAGTTAGATAAAAACAAAATTAAGTTCCTCAGCCATAGTAGCCACATTATGAGAGTTCAATAGCTGTGCAGGACTAGTTGTTACCATATTGGATGGTACAAAACCTGTCTATTGCTGCAGAACTGTTCTATGGTCCCTTAGATAGTGATGCTGTAGAGTGAGATTTCCAGGCTTCAAAACCCAGCTTTGCCATTCTCTACTTGCACTACTGACTCTACCTCTCCTCACCTCAGTTTCCCCATCTGTAAATGGGTTTATTTGAAACCAGTGTTGACATTAAAGGGTTGTTGTGAGAATTCTATGACTTAATATATGTAGAGCTTTGGAAATGGTACCTTGGCACATAGTATATTTATATTATACTATCCATAGCATTAAAAATTTATAACATAATATGTTGTAAAATTTATATCTAATTTAAATTATATATAATAATATATGATATATTCTTAATACTATTACATATTATATTATAATACTATTATGTACTACTTATAATACAATATAGTATATTATGTACTAATAACATACTATAATACTAATATATAATGCTATTATGCACTATATTTTATTATTATATTATCATATAGTTTTATTTTTAAATATTTTTACATTTAATTTTATAATATATAATATATAAGTGTAAAATATATTTTATATAACAGATAATATATAATAATATAATATATTATAGTTATATTATGCATTATTATATAATAATATAGTATAGTATATCATTGTAGTTTATAATTCTATGATATAATTATATATATAATATTTAACTAAATATATAATAAATATGTATATATGTAGTACATATATAACATGACATTATACAAATATTGATCGACTTATGACCTATGCAATTTACGAGCATTCAACTTTACGACCACAATCATTAGCCACGACTGCTCCATGTCTGGCAGCGCAAGCGTTGCCCAGCTGGGCGTATGACAGTGCGGACCAACTTCCGGCAGCACTACCATCTCTGCGTGCACCATTTCAACTGTTATTTCAGACTTGGTACAGCAATTTGTGTTTTGTGTCTTGGATATTTTTCATCAAACCCCTCCCAAGCTGTCTACCAAGAGGAAATTGTCTCTGCAAATATTAAACCAGTTGTACTGGTAATGCAGTGTTTTACTTAAACCTGATGAATGTAAAAATAAGAAACAAAATGGTGTAGAGATGATACAAATGGCATAAAATGAACAGAGAAAATTATGATATATAACAATGAAAGAAAATTATGATAAAATATGACTTAAAGATTTTTATAACATCATTTCACAGTACTGTACATATAGCCTACTTAACTTACGACCAAATCGTGTTACGACTGGTCTGTCGGAACCAATCACGGTCATAAGTCGAGCACTAGCTATATACCTACAATTATTGCTATTTTATAAATATTGTTATATTTACATTTTATGTAATTATATAATCATTACAAATTATAATATGTAATTATATAATACTTATAAATTATATAATAAAATACAATGCATAGTTTCATTAACATCTATTATTAAAATAATGATTTATTTAACTATAACTATTATATTTTTAATATATTATATATAAATATAACCATTAATTGATATCTATTATTAGCATTGAAATTATTAATTTCCCATAATAATAATAATAATAATAATTACTATACCTCCTTGGCCCAGATGAGTCTCCCATCCACTTTTGCCCACATTCATTATCTATAAGATACCCATTATTTACTCCTTACTGCACACGGAGAAACTGAAGCCCCGAGAGGTTTGTCATTTGCTAAAGGACAATAGCATTCAAGAAGCGAATCTGGGATAGGGCCCAAGATTGTTAGTCTGGTGCCCATGCCTGCCCCCTCTACCATGAGCGGTCTCAAGGTGGAAGCATCAGCAAAGGTTGTGGGGCAGATATCAGCAGGTGTATGTGACCTGTGAGGCATTCGCCAGTTTTGCTGGAATGAAAACTATGTGGAAGGGAGGGTTGCGGAAGGGAGGGTTGAAAAATAAAGCTAGGTGGGTGGGTGGGGTCCAGCCAAAGGATCTGGGGTCTCATTTAGGGAGGACCTCAGAAAAGTATCTGATCTGAGACAGGCTGCCCCTAAGCTCATGCCAGTGAAAAGAGCAGCCCAAGTGCACTGAACACAAATTATTTGCTGAGACCATCGCCCAAGGCCTTTCTTAGGGAGTCCTTACAAAAACCTTTTGAGGAGGTGGCTAAGGATAAGGTGACCAACTTTTTTACGATGAAAAGGAGGACAAAAATAAGTTGAAGAAAACATTGTAAATAAAAGGAACATTTTATTCCTTGCAACTTGTTGGTCAAATAAATTTGTAAATATGATATATATGTTTGCTCGCTTATAGTTTGCTTTCGGTGTGGGAGACAGGCTGTAAGCTGGCAAAGTCATTATAGCCTAAGGCTTAGTTTTAAAACTAAGCTTTTCTCCACATCCTTGACTGTTGCATGATGTGGGGTGGTGCACTCTCATGAGGAATCCCATTATGCCTCAGATAAGTGACTTTGTATCAGAGACTTCTTTTTTTGTATATTGGATTAAAGGTTTTGATTTCTATACTATAAAATGGGGCAGACTGGGAGCTTGTTCTCTCTTGGTTCCTGAGGTTAGCATTAGAGAGGAGAACAGAGAAAAACCACATGGAGGAAAGGAGAAGCAGCCAAGATGGCGGAGTGTTGAAGGAGAAGCCAGTTTGTGCAGAGAGAAGGAGATGGGAAACAGAGGTGAATAAGGCTGGTGAGCTAGAAACCTTTGATTCTAGGAAACTCAGATAAGTCAGTAGCTTTGTGAGCACTGAATGAGTGGGTTTTGGAGCCCAGTGTGTGTTTATACTTGCCCACTGGGTGCAAGCTAGGATTAAAGCTAATGGCCCACCAGTTTTTGGCTCCATTGTTTCATTACTGTCTATCCGAATCCAATGCGAACCTGCACGGGCCAGGCGGCTGTGATGGTGGCTGTGGCTACTGGCTTTACACAACAATAATACACTATAATATAATAAATGCATATTAAAAACATTTGTAATATTTTATGTTGTAATTATGCTTACATGCCTATTAATTTTTAATAATAATTGTAAGAAAAAAGTACTCATTTAGTAAAACTAAATGTCAAACAAAACCACTAATTTGAAGTGATATTCGGGTATATTTATCATTTTCTAATTTAAAAAATCTGTTTTATGCAACTATTTAATCAAAATGCATTATTGCCCTGGCCGGTTGGCTCAGCGGTAGAGCGTCGGCCTAGCGTGCGGTGGACCCGGGTTCGATTCCCGGCCAGGGCACACAGGAGAAGCACCCATCTGCTTCTCCACCCCTCCGCCGCGCTTTCCTCTCTGTCTCTCTCTTCCCCTCCCGCAGCCAAGGCTCCATTGGAGCAAAGATGGCCCGGGCGCTGGGGATGGCTCTGTGGCCTCTGCCCAGGCGCTAGAGTGGCTCTGGTCGCAACATGGCGATGCCCAGGATGGGCAGAGCATCGCCCCCTGGTGGGCAGAGCATCGCCCCTGGTGGGCGTGCCGGGTGGATTCCGGTCGGGCGCATGCGGGAGTCTGTCTGACTGTCTCTCCCTGTTTCCAGCTTCAGAAAAAAAAAAAAAAAAAAAAGAGTTGTGGAATAAAAAAAAAGTTGAGCACATGGTAACAAAGTGAAATGGTGGTTACCAGGCACTGGGGTGAGGGGAAAAGGGAGATTTTAAAAAAAGTAACATAGTAGGTGCCGAGGCCGGAGGGAGAGGGTCATGGGGAGATTGTGTCTCATGGGGACAGAGTTTCAGTTCGACCAAGTGAAAAGAGTTCTGGAGATGGATGGTGGGGATGGTTGCACAGCGACATGAGGTACTTAATGCCACTGAAATGTACATTTTAGAAAGACTAAGGTAGCAAATTGTATGTTACAGGCATTTTATCACAAAAAATTGGGTTAAAATTAATAAAATAATGATGCGCTATATATTGTGTGCTGCCTAACCCCAAGCTAACCTCGCTGTGTGAACGGCCTTTCTGGATTTTGAAAGCCACCGCAGGCAATAAGCATTAAGTGGAATCACATGAAATTGACATCAGTCTGTGACCACAAAAATGGCAATTGAATATGGTTTGACCTGTTGTTATTCCCATTTTAAAGATGAAAAAACTGAGGCTTAGAGACATTAGGTGACTTGCCAAAATTTGTGGAATTTAAGCAAGGGGCGAGACCAGGTTTTCACCTCAAATTTGACCAATTTTAAAGCCCCAATTTGTTCTCTCCACGCCTTCTGCCAAAAGATGCTAGGAGGAAAGAGGCAGATGCAAAGGACCCAGAAGTAACTAGAAGGGTTTCACTGTCACATGTATCCCAGCCTGGCCCTTGCTGGCTAATGGAGAAAGGCTTGGGCAATGCCAGGATGTTCATTGCTTTGCATTTCTTGCTTCTCAGTTCACTCTAGAGACAATACCTGCCCATGAGTTTCCCATTTCTCAGCTGCAGGCTTGAGGTCTTTTTGCCACCCAGCTTTACTGAGATAGAGTTGACATAACATTGTGTTGTGAGTTCGGTCGGCAATGGGGGAAGGTCACGTGAGGAACCAGGCCCTGGAACTTTGGCTAGAACTGCCCACACCCATGAGCACCAAAAGAAACTTCCCAGGAGTCCTTTGGAAAACAGCGACTGTCTGTCAGCCAATGAAATTTTGCCACATCATATTAGCTCACCTGCCCTAATGACCCTTTAAATTTCCTCCACGCAGTTTCTTCCATGCGACTTCTCTGGCCCCTGTCCTCTGGACCAGAGAACATTGTCTGGGAAGCTCTGTACTAAATAAAGCTTTTGCTATTTCACACTTCGTGGCTATGCCCTTCCTTCTTCCTCCGTGGGGAAAATACCTTACATGTATAAGTTTAGCCTGACCAGGCAGTGGCACAGCGGGTAGAGTGTAAGACTGGGACCCAGAGGACCCAGGTTTGAAACCGCGAGGTTGCTGGCTTAAGCAAGGGGTCACTTGATCTGCTGTAACCCCTCCCCGCCCGCCCTGTCAAAGCACATATGAGAAAGCAATCAATGAACAACTAAGGTGCCACAATGAAGAAATGATGCTTCTCATCTCTCTCCCTTCCTGTCTATCTGTCCCTATCTATCCCTCTCTCCATCTCTATTACAAAAAACATTGTGTAACTTTAACGTGCACAAAGTGTTGATTTAATAAACATAGACTGCAAAATGATAACTACTGTAGCATTAGCTAACACCACCATCACATCACATAACTACCATTTCTTTTTGTGATGAGAACATTTAAGATCTATTCTAGCAAAAATAACCCCAAACAATCCAATTAAAAAATGGGCAGAGGGACTGAATAGACATTTTCACAAAGAAGACATACAGATGGCTAAGGTACATGAAAAAGTGCTGGACATCACTAATCCTCCTCAGGAGGATGCAAAATAAAACCACAGTGAAGTCTCACCTCACAACCTAGAATCCCTATTTAAAAATAAGAGAAGAGCTAAGTATTGGGAGATAGTATGCCACTTTTTGATAACATTATCTGTCCCATTCTTTTTTATTTCTTGAGCCTAAATAGGGAATACTGCCTTCTTCTAGGAACCGTAATTTCAAAATTCAATTTTCAAAAAGCTTTCCACTTCATTTCAGGTTTCATGGCTTCTCAGTGTCTGCTGAGCCCTTTCTGCTAAGCTAGTTAACTGACCGTGTGTGTGTGTGTGTGTGTGTGTGTGTGTGTGTGTGTGTGTGTGTGTGTGTGTGTGTGTGTGGAGAGCGGGGGATGGAAAGAAAAAGACTCCCGTTTTGCAGAGAAATGTGGTAAGACAACCCCAGGTCAGGTGGGGCCCCAGCCCTCTGAGGACACTTTGTTCTAGAATAGGTCCTTTCCTTCCAGGCTCCCACGTCCACAGCTTCCCCACTCCAGCCCCACTCCCCACCCCTTCCTGGTGCTGTGCCAACATTTATCGAGGTGTGTGACTGACTACCTGGGAAATATTTTTGTCTGACTGCAGGGAAGTGAGTCTGACTTTGAGTGAAGGGCACTATATCCATTGTCCACATGCACATATCATCGGCTGGGAGTCTGCTTTGTTTCCCGGGATGTGCCAGACCAATCTCCAACTACGATGGTTTCCTGGGCATATTAACACATAACAAACAGCACCCTGATACTTGTTGGCTACGTGACCCTGCACACCTTCTCCCCGAGTTTCAGTTTCCCTATAGTTGTGAGGTGTCTCTGGGTAATACCCACCGCACCGATTGACAATTATTATAATTAAATAAGAATTACCTTCATCCAGCTCCTGCTATGCAACAGGCGAGATGCAGAGGCTTTTCAAAGCAACATCAACATTTAAATACAGGAATTTAGGGATTCTTGTATTTAAAAAAATTTTTTTTTTTTTACTACACTGAAACGATTTCAACAAATATTCTCTGGGCTTAAAGGCTGGGTTCTTGGCAAGCCTAATATTGTATTTTGAGAAAGTTGTTGAAGAAGAAAAGGAGGAGAGACAGAAAGAATAAAAAGAATACTGGCCTTGGTATTCCTTGGGAACAAAAGAACATAGAAAGTGATTACATTGCTCCCTTTCCCTTGGCTCAGCGCCAAACATACACCCAAACCCGACCATCTAAAGCACCTTATAATATGAAGACTAGACCAACCTTTTCGCAGATATTGCTTCATTTTATTTATTTTCTCTGATTTTCTCACTTAAGTTTTAGCTTGTGTGTAGCTTTTTGTGTGTGTGTGTGTGTGTGTGTTGTGTGTAGCTTTTGATTCTTTTTTACTTTGAATGAGAAGGGACAGACATGCATAAATACTATATTAATGAAAAAAATGCCTGAAACATACATCTATTTGTATGCACTAGAGCAGGGGTCCCCAAACTATGGCCTGCGGGCCGCATGTGGTGCCCTGAGGCCATTTTTCCAGCCCCCGCCGCACTTCTGGAAGGGGCACTTCTTTTATTGGTGGTCAGTGAAAAGAGCATAGTATTGAAATACTGGTCAGTTTGTTGATTTAAATTTACTTGTTCTTTATTTTAAATACTGTATTTGTTCCCATTTTGTTTTTTCACTTTAAAATAAGATATGTGCAGTTTGCATAGGGATTTGTTCATAGTTTTTTTTTATAGTCCGGCCCTCCAATGGTCTGAGGGACAGTGAACTGGCCCCCTGTGTAAAAAGTTTGGGGACCCCTGCACTAGAGGTTTTGAGGCTGAAGCCATAAATTCCTGGGATTTTCCAGTAGCAACTGATATTGAAGCCATGATGAGAAGGAGCTGGGGAGGGGCGGGAGGAGGCTGCCAGGATTGACCTGATGTTTCTTCTCTTCGCCTCTTCTCATTTCCTCATTCTCCCTGCTCCTCCTTCTTTTTTTCTTTTCCCCTCCCCTCTTCACCATCTCTTTCTCCACACGTTTTCGCCCTCTTCTTTCCCCTCCTTCAATTATTTTAAAATTTATTACCATTTAGTTCTTGAATCATTCATGTAGCCTGTGGTCCTCCCCCCCCTTTTTTTTTTGGTGGAGATCTCAAGTTCAGAATGATTTTTACATGTTTAAAGGGCTGGGGTTGCCTGACCTGTGGTGGCACAGTGGATAAAGCGTCAACCTGGAACCCTGAGGTCGCTGGTTCAAAACCCCAGGCTTGCCTGTTTAAGGTACATGTGGGAGCTAATGCTTCC
Organism: Saccopteryx leptura; assembly: GCF_036850995.1. NCBI lineage: Eukaryota > Metazoa > Chordata > Mammalia > Chiroptera > Emballonuridae > Saccopteryx > Saccopteryx leptura. Next base: position 240,873 of record NW_027095723.1, read on the forward strand.
TGCTCCTCCCCCTTCTCTCTCTCTCTCCTCTCTGAAATGAATAATAAATAAAATCTCTAAAAGAAAAAAGGGCTGGGGCAAAAGCAAACAAACAGAAATTTAAAAAATATATAAACAAAAATACAAAAACAAAATAAAACTGGCCAAAACAGAGGAATATGTAGCAGAGCCTCCATAGTCCATGAAACCTAAAATATTTCCTCTGCCCTTTACAGAGAAAGTTTGCCAAGCCTAGACTATATGGTTTATATTCTTTTTACCTGTTTCTTTTTACTTTTTGTTGTGTGTGATGCCAGAAAAATGTAAATTAGATTGTATTTTAAATTACTTTGCATTTTTTCTTTTTAATTTTATTATACAATTACAGTTGACTTTCAATATTATTTTATATTAGTTACAGGCATTCAGAATACTTAATCATATACTCTACGAAGTGATTATCCCCCCCCCTCGATATTTCAAGTACCAACCTGACACTATACATAGTTACTACAATTTACTGACTGTATTCCCTGTGCTATACTTGACATCCCCATGACTATTTTGTAACTGCCACTTTGTATTTTTTTAATCCCTTCTACTGGAAGAACTACTGAAAGAGGCTGCCAGCGCTTGTCCCAGAGAGAGCACACATCCCCCTCAGTTCTCGTTCCTCTCTACCACCCAATCTGTCCTATGAGTGAAGGTCAAGGTGGGGAGGACCAGGAAAGACAAGTGCTTATTCCTGTGGCATCAGATCTGGGTTTGAGTCTTGGCTCTTCCAAATGACCTTCAGCAATCTCATCTACAAGGTGTGGATTTTGTGATTTATAAGATCTTCATCTACAATTCCTGGGTTACAACTTGGGTTTGAAAAATTTCCAGGTTGCTGAACTCACGGTGGTGCTGGGAGGGTGGTGCACAGGAAGGAGGCGTGGCAGTACGCACCCCTTCCTAATGCCGGACGCTATGCAGCTCTTCCATCTGGCTATTCCTGAGTTATGTTCCTTTATATTAACCTGTTATCTAGTGATAAGTTTCTCTGAGTTCTGTGAGCTGCTCTAGTAAATTGATTGAACCCATGAAGTAGGTTGTGGGAACCTCTGATTCACTGCCAGTTGGTCAGAAGTCTAGATAATAGCCTGGACTTGGGATTGGCAGTCTGAGTTTTATGGGGTCATTGGAACTCCCAATCTCCAGTGGGTTGGTCAGAAGCACCGATAAGAGGCTGTGCTGTGACTGGTGTCTGAAGTGCATGCATGTGTGTATTCTGAGGCAGTATAGAACCCTCAATCTATGGATTCTGATAGATTAGAATTGGGCAGGGAAGATTAGAATTGAGTTGAATTATTGGACATCCCACTGGTGTCTAAGAATTGCTTGTGGGTGTATGAGGAACCCCCTTCTTCTTCTGTTGGAATTGCATCTTAGAACTCTACTTGGCCCTGGCCATTTGATTCAGTGGTAGAGCATCAGCCCGGCATATGGATGTTCTGGGTTTGATTCCCGGTTAAGACACACAGGAGAAGCAACTGTCTGCTTCTCCACCCTTCCCCCTCTCCCTTCTCTCTCTCTCTCTCTCTTCCTGTCTCTCTCTTCTCTATTCCCTTCTTGCAGACATTGCTCTGTTAGAGCAGGTTGGCCCCAGATGCTGAGGATGGCTCGATGGCCTCGCCTCAGGTGCTAAAAATAGCTTGATTGCTGAGCAACAGAGTGCTGGCTCCAGATAGGCAGAGCATTGCCTGGTAGGGGGCTTGCCAGTTGGGGCGCATGCGGGAGTCCATCTCTCTGCCTCTCCACTTCTCACTTAAGAAAAAAAAAAGAGCACTACTTAAAGAGCCATGTCTCTCCTCAGAATTTCTGTGACTACTTAATGAGATCACACATGGCAAAGACTTAGCCCATGGCCTGGCTAACGGAAATCATTAGGAGGAGGATGCCTTCATTAGTACATTCATCTGTTTAACAAATTTGTCAAACAAAAGTACAGTACACACACAGGCTTTGCCTTGGTTCAGATCCTTTGCCTTTGCCTCTCCTTGATTGAATGACTGAGCAAGCTGGAGAGTTTCTCAGAGCTGTAGCTTTAACCCCTGTGAAAACTGGAAAATAATGTGTGATTCTCAGGACTGATTGTTATGAGGTTTAAAGAAACAAAACAAGATCCTGCCCATCAAAGCCTTAGCATGCTGTAAGGGCTCAGAAAAGAGTTGGTGCTGACAGTGGTAATGAGGATGACAGGCCTGTGTGTTGATTTCTAGTTGCATGGTGTTCAGCAGACATTTCTTGGAGCCTGGGTGTTCACATCCCCCCATGCTGCCTGCCAGCCAGTGTCTGGGCGGAGTTCAGTGCCCCTTGTGAGGTCTCCACTGACTGGTCCCCTTGTGTGTGACTATCCTATCTCTTCCCTATCTTTTCTTCTAGAAAGTTGTCCACATTCCTAGATCACGGCTCTACTTCTGTCTTTAAAACTAGCATGCAGCATCTTCAGATCTCTCAGACTCTTTGACCTCTGCTTTCCTCATCACGTCTCCTGCTCCGACTCTGACCCTCCTGCCTCCCTCTCATACAGACTCTTGTGGTGACATTTGGCCACTTGGATAACCCAAGATCATCTCTCCATCTCAAGATCTTTAACTCAATCGCATCTGCAAAGTCCCTTTTGCCATGTAAAGTTACATTCACAGGTTATGAGGGTGAGGACATGGATGTCTTTGGGAGACCATTATTCTGCCAACCATGCCTGGGTCCACTGCCTTCCAAAGCCTACTATCTGCCTCTCTAGATTCTCTCCAGGACTCTAGGACACTATCCCCTTGAATGAAACTCCTGCCCTAAATGCTCCTCTGCCCTCCCTCCGCCTAATATGACTCACCTTTCAGGGCTCCACCCCCAGGTTTCACCAAGTCCCCAGATCAGATTGAATCCCCACCTTCTAAGTCAGCTTCCACCACAGTGGCGTGTGTGCTGCTCCTTATTTACTACCTCCCATCACTCTAAGGCCCCCAAGGGCAGAAGCTGTGACGCATTCTGACTGCCACATCCTCATACTTGGCACCTCACCTGGTAGACACCTGTCAGTTTGAATCAAGTCTCTGCCTCCCTCCCCCCCCACTACAGGCCTCCTTGTAGCTATTTGCAGGTGTATGAGTTTCCTAGGGCTGCTGTAGCAAAGGGCTGTAAACTGAGTGGCTTTAACAACAGAGATGTGTTAGCTCACAGTGCTGGAAGCTAGAAGTCCACAATCAACGTGTAGGCAGGGTTGGTTCTTCCTGAGAGCTGTGGCAGACAAACCACCCATTCCAAGTCTTTCCCCTGGCTTCTGTGGTCTGCTGGCAACCCCTGGTGTACCTTGGCTTGCAGATGTGTTACTCTGATCTCTCTCTGTTCTTACAAGGTGTCCTCCCTGTGCCTGTCTCTCTCTGTGTCCAAATATCTCCCATTATGACGACAGAGTAATACTGAATTAGGACCCACCCTAATGACCTCATTTCAACCTGATCATCTGTAAAGATCCTATTTACAAATAAGGTCCCATGCACAGGTACTAGGGGTTAGGACTTTAACATTTATGAGGGGACGCAGTTCAACCCATCACACGAGACTTCTGCCCTCAGAGTTATCCACAATCAACACCTCAATCGTCTTTACCTCCACCTTCACGTAATTCAAAGAATAGGGATAGAATGACTTATTATGTATTGTAGACTATTGAGCTAAGGGCTGCAGATCCCATGGTGAATTCTAGAAGGCATCTTAATCTTCTTTTAAAAGATTTTCAGATGAGGAAGAGCACATGTGCCTCTGAAATCCCCATTTCTCAGGTAGTATCATCTGGGGAAGGGAAAATGAATAGATCTGGTAATTGCAAATAATTATAAGACGCTATTTTCTTGGCCCTCCCCGCCCTTGCTTTTCTCTTCTGCATTTCTGATCTCTCGAAGGCTCCCCCAGGGTGACTGCAGGTGTGTCACCTCACAATGCTCCCAGATAAGCATGTTTAGTGCCACATCTTGTCATCACTGGCTTTCCTAGGTGGGTATGAGGCTTCTCATTTTAGCCGCAATCACACTATTTCAAAGTAAGTGCTGTCATTGTCTCTTTTAAAATGCACAGAAAGTGAGGCCGTTTTCCACTGCTGCACCCCTGTGTTAGTGGTGGAGATTTGATCTGAGCTCTGTGTCTGACTTCAGAGCTTGTACCTGTAACTACAGTTCATTAAATCACCAGCCCAAGTTGATGAAAGAGAAGGCAGACTCAGGAAATAAGGGCACACCAGGCCAGAGGTAAACCTGACCCCAAAGCTATACAGACTATAATTTTTTGCCTTTTTTAAGAAACTAGAACTTATGCACAATAACATGCACACACACACACATATGCGCGCACGCGTGCGCGCGCGCACACACAAACACACACACACATGAGTGTATAGCTCAAGGTGTTGTTTTCCAACAACTTGTTATAAAAATTTTTAGCCCTGGACAGATAGCTTGGTTGGTTGGAGCATCATCCCGAAGCACAGATTGCCAGTTAGATCCCTGATCTGGGCACATAGAGGAACAGACTGATGTTCTTGTCTCTCTCTCTCTCTCTCTCTCTCTTTTCCTTCTCACTAAAATCAATAAATAAAAATTTTTAAAAAATTTAAACATACAGCAAAGTTGAAAGAATGTTGTAACAAACTATCATATATCCAGCACTTACATTCTACATTCACATTTTGCCATACTTGCTTTATCACACATCTGTCTATCCATCCACCGTCCACCCATCCACTCATTCATTAACCTTTCATCAATCCATTCATTCGCCCATTCATCATTCATTCATCCTTTCATCTACCAACTGCTCATCCATCCATTAACCCTTCCATCAACCCACTCATCTATCTACTCATCCACCCATCATTCACTCACCCTTTCATGCTTCTTTCCATTAATTCATCCATCCATCCTAAATCCACCATATCATCTTATTTTTATGTATTCCAAGTGTAAAGCCAGTAGCTGCAGCCATCATCACAGCCGCCTGGCCCATGCAGGTTCGCATTGGATTCGGACAGACAGTAATGAAACAACAGAGCCAAGAACTGGTGGGCCATTAGCTTTAATCCTAACTTGCACTCAGCGGGCAAGAAATACAAACAACAGTGGAAAAACACTTCCCTTTCCATTCAGGGCTCTCAAAGCCACTGACTAATTCGAGTATTCTAAGAATTAAAGGTTTGTACCTTACCAGCCTTATTCATCTCTGGTCCCCATCTCCTCCTCTCTACACAAACTGGCTTCTCCTTCAGCACTCTGCCATCTTGGCTGCCTCTCCTCTGCAATGGTGATGACAGGATCTGAGCGAGTGTGCCCCCCCCACCCGTCTGCCTCATTTTATAGTGTAGAAATTAAAGCCTTTAAGCCAATATACAAATAGGGAAGTCTCTGATACAAAGCCACTTATATGAGGCATGAATGGGATTCCTCATAAGAGTGCACCACCTCACAACATGCAAGAGTCAAGGGTGTGGGGAAAAGCTTAGTTTTGAGAAGATCTTAGAAGGGAGGGAAGGCTTAGTCTTAAAACTAAGCCTTAGGCTAAAATGACCTTGCCAGCATACAGCCTGTCTCCCACACCCAATGCAAACTATAAGTGAGCAAACATATATATCATATTTACAAACTTATTTGACTGACAAGTTATCAAGTATAATTTGCTAACTATGGAAAAATGCATATATTAGTGTAACCCAAGCCCCTATCCAAGCATAGAACATCAGCATCACCCCAGAAACATATAAATATAAAATATCACCCTCCTATTCTTTCTTTTCTTTAAAATTTTTTTGTTCAAGTATAGTTGATTGTTGGTCAAATAAGTTTGTAAATATGACATATGTGTTTGCTCGCTTATAGTTTGCATTGGGTGTGGGGGACAGGCTATAAGCAGGCAGGGTCATTATAGCCTAAGGCTTAGTTCTTTCTGTTTCTTTGTTTTTTGTGTTTTTTGGTTTGTTTGTTTTTACAGAGACAGAGAGAGACTCAGAGAGAGGGATAGACAGACAGGAACGAAGAGAGATGAAAAACATCAATCATCAGTTTTTCGTTGCGACACTTTAGTTGTTCATTGATTGCTTTCTCATATGTGCCTTGACCATGGGCCTTCAGCAGACTGAGTAACCATTTACTCAAGTTAGCGACCTTGGGTCCAAGCTGGTGAGCTTTGCTCAAACTAGATGAGTTTGCGCTCAAGCTGGCAACCTTGAGGTCTTGAACCTAGGTCCTCCACATCCCAGTCCTACGCTCTATCCACTGCACCACCACCTGGTCAGGCTAAGGCTTAGTTTTAAGACTAAGTCTTTCCCACCCTAAGTAACTTTATATTAGAGACTTCCTTGTTTGTATATTGAATTAAAGGTTTTGATTTCTACACTATAAAATGGGGCAGAGGAGCCCATGTGGAGGGGAGCAGAGAAAGGCCATGTGGAGGAGAGGAGAGGCAGCCAAGATGGCGGAGTGCTGAAGGAGAAGCCAGTTTGTGCAGAGAGAAGGAGATGGGGAACAGAAGTGAATAAGGCTGGTGAGGTAGAAACCTTTGATTCTAGGAAACTCGGATGAGTCAGTGGCTTTGGGAGCCCTGAATGGAAAGGGAAGTATTTTCCCACTGTGTGTATTTCTTGTCCACTGGGTGCAAGCTAGGATTAAAGCTAATGGCCCACCAGTTCTTGGCTCTGTTGTTTCACTACCATTTGTCCGAAGCAAATGTGAACCTGCATGGGCTAGGTGGCTGTGATGGTGGCCGTGTCTACTGGCTTTACATTGATATTCAGTATTATATTAATTTCAGGTGTACAATATAGTGATTCAACATTTACATACCTTACAATGTGATCACTGTACTAAGTCTAGTAAATATTTGCCACTATGCAAATGTTTCACAACATTATTTTTCACCTATCTCCTCCCCCACCCCTCTGGCAACTGTCAATTTGTTCTTTATTTATATGCCTTTTTTTTTTGTATATGAAAATATAATTTAGACCCAGTATACTCTATAAATTTTAGGCATATAGGTCAATGATTTTTTTTTTTTTTAGAGAATCATAAGCTTTAACCACTGGGCTATACTTGCAATCACTTCCCTTTTTGATAGCTGGACTTTGCCTTTGGGCCAGGTTCTTTGATATAAATATACTTAAGTAGTTCTCAGTGAAGAGTGATTTTGCAATCAGAGGACAATTGGCAATATCTGGAGACATTTTGGTTGTTACTACTGGGTACGAGGGTGAAGGGAGGTGATTGTACTACTGGCACTACTAGTGTCTTGTGGGTAGAAGCCAAGAATGCTGATCTACCCCCTATAGTGCCCAGGACAACCCCCACAGCTAAGGGTTATTCATCCCCAGTAGACTTTAACCCTCCAGTCCATCTGTGCTCTAGCATTACCAGATGTGTCTGGATTGGAGATTGAGTCGGCTTAGGTTCCATGGTCAGTCCTATTACAATGTACAAAGAGCTACCAAGGTCAGAGAGAGGATGAAGCACCAGAGGGGTATAGAAAGTACAGAGGGTAGAATCCTATTTGCTTTTTCTTTTCTTTTCTTTTCTTTTTTTTACAGAGACAGAGAGAGGGATAGACAGGGACAGACAGACAGACAGGAATGGAAAGAGATGAGAAGCATCAATCATCAGTTTTTCGTTGCGACACCTTAGTTGTTCATTGATTGCTTTCCCATATGTGCCTTGACTGCAGGCCTTCAACAGATGGAGTAACCCCTTGCTCAAGCCAGTGACCTTGGGCTCAAGCTGGTGAGCTTTTCCTCAAACCAGATGAACCCGCGCTCAAGCTGGCGACCTTGGGGTCTTGAACCTGAGTCCTCCGCATTCCAGTCTGACGTTCTATCCACTGCATCACCTCTTGGTCGGGCCTATTTTCTTTTTCAACTGTGTTTGTCTCATTCACCTCTTTGTCCCTAGTGCTTGATGCCTGGTGATTGGTCAATAAATAAATACCCTATGCATTATTTGTGAGTCTAGGGTGTGTGCAAGAAATAAAAATACAGATGTGAGCATGTGGTTAAGTTTTCTTACATAGAGAGTTCTAGGATGCTCTGGAAACAGAAAGGGAGTTATGCATTCTGTGTGCAGCAGTGGGGCTTAATGAATCACCGGACACATCAGGAAAGCCTTTGAAGGAATGCATGAAGAGAGGGAGGGCAGTCCTGGCAGAGGGAACAGCTCCAGGCAAGGGCTGGAGGGGAGAAGCCATGTCCAACGTTGTGGGGAAGAGGGGGCACTTTGACATGGCAGAAGGACTGATTTATAGGGAAATGGTGATTAGGTGAAAGGGGGAAGTAGGTGCCAGATCCAGGTGGCCCTTCAGAGCTCGACTAGAGAGTTTGAACTTGATCCTGAGAAGGGCAATGAGAAGGCACTGAAGAATTCAGACCGGGGAGGGGCATGGCCAGTTCTGCATGTTTGAAAGGTCACTCTGTTGGCTGGGTGGAGGTAAACTTAGGGTGGAGCTGGAGGCAGAGGATGAGTAAAGAGGTCATTTGAGAAGTCAGGGAAGATGCAGGCCTGAACCAAAGTAGGGTGGTTAGCAGAGAGTCAAGCATTACATAAACGCTCCCAAGGATGGAAAGGCGGTCCCGAATAGTGTTTCACAGGGCGTGCCCCAGAAGATCTGTTCTTAAAGCTGCTATGCCCTTGTATGGCTAATTTAAATAGAATTGGGTTTCCTTCTCAACCTCATCAAAAAAATCCTAAGAATTTATCATTTTCACTCAACAAATATGTGAGGACCTGTGTGCCATTCGTGGGGGTAGTAGCCATGACCAATGTTGTAGAATCACCTCTCAAAATTTAGGTTTATGTTCTAAAAATGTACAGGTAATGCCAAAAACACTAAGACATCCATGCTAGAGATAGAGAAAGGTTTATTTGATTTGGCCAAAACAAAAGAACAGGAGAGCAATATCTCTCAAATCTGTCCCTCTTAAAAAACAAAAGTAAGAGATTTATATGGAGCTAGGAAGGAGGGGGTGGGGTGTTCCCGGAAACCAAGAGGGAAGTGTGTTTCTTTCTTTCTTTATATTTTATTTTTTAGCAAGAGAGAGAGAGAGACAAGGACAGTGTAAAGCCAGTAGCCACGGCCACCATCACAGCCACCTGGCCCATGCAGGTTCGCATTAGATTCGGACAGACGGTAATGAAACAATGGAGCCAAGAGCTGGTGGGCCATCATCTTTATCCTAGCTTGCACCTGGCGAGCAAGAAATACGCACAGTGGGAAAACACTTCCCTTTTCATTCAGGGCTCCCAAATCCACTGACTTATCCGAGTTTCCTAGAATCAAAGGTTTCTAACCTCACCAGCCTTATTCACCTCTGGTCCCCATCTCCTTCTCTCTGCACAAACTCTGCACAAACTGGCTTCTCCTTCAGCACTCCTCCATCTTGGCTGCTTCTCCTCTCCTCCACGTGGCCTTTCTCTGCTCTCTTCTCTAATGCTAACCTCAGGAACCCAGAGAGAGCAAGCTTACAGTCTGCCCCATTTAATAGTGTAGAAATCAAAACCTTTAATCCAATATACAAACAAAGAAGTCTCTGATACAAAGTCACTTATCTGAGGCATAATGGAATTCCTCATGAGAATGCACCACCCCACATCATGCAATCAGTCAAGGGAGTGGGGAAAAGCTTATTCTTAAAACTAAGCCTTAGGCTATAACGACCCTGCTTGCTTACAGCCTGTCCCCCACACCCAATACAAACTATAAGCGAGCAAACATATGTATCATATTTACAAACTTATTTGACCAACAGACAGACAAACAGGAAAGGAGAGACATGAGAAGCATTAACTTGTAGTTGTAGCACCTTAGTTGTTCATAGATTGCTTCTCATATGTGCCTTGACTGGGGGCAGAGGACCAGCAAAGCCAGTAACCCCTTGCTCAAGCCAGTGACCTTTGGGCTCAAGCCAGAGACCATGGGGTCAGGTCTGGATCCCACACTCAAGCCGGCAAACCTGTGCTCAGGTGGTGAGCCTGTGCTCAAGCTAGTGACCTTGGGGTTTTGAATCTGGGTCCTCAATATCCCAGGCCAACGCTCTATCCATCGCACCACTGCCTGGTCAGGTGAGATGTGTGTTTCTTTAATCACAGGTAACATATTTACATCAGACTCCTGTATGCCAGCAGTTGGTCACAAAACAAACTGATAAATTCTCTTGGAGATTCTGAGGTTATCTCCTGCTTGACAGAAAGACACCACACCAGCAACTTATGACAACACTTAGGAGAACAAAATGAGTTGAAACAACAAGAGAGGTTAACATGTGAACAAAAGCCTAATTAAGAATTAAATTATTTAATTCTTGCTGCCAAAGATACCAGGGGCTTGTTAATTCATTTTGTTCACTAGGTTCCACATATGAGTGAAATCATATGGTCCTTGTCTTTCTCTGGCTGGCTTATTCTGGGAGGGGGGTGGTATAGAAGGGCATGGGGGAGACAAGTAGTGATGGACGAAGACTTGACTTGCGGGAGTGAACACACAGTGTGGTGTGCAGAGATGTGTTGTAGAGTTGGAAGCCTGAAACATGTAGGATTATGTTAACTAGTGTCATCCTAATAAATTCAATTTGAAAAATACTAGGGCCATTAAAATCACAAGGGGCTCATGTGCATTAAGATAGGCTTAGCCCATGCCCACCAGGAGAATTGGAGACAATAGACAAGTGAACATACATACAGATCCTAAAATAATTAGAAATATAGACAATTGGCTTGTGCTATGGAGAGAATAAATAGGATAATGAGGGGGCAAGCCATGGAGAAGGTGAGACAGTTTGAGGAGTGGTAAGGGTAGACCTCTTGAGGCGGTGACATTCAATTGGAGGCTTGAGGGGTGAGGAGGAGCCAGTTGTGTAGAATTTTAGGCAGAGGGGAAAGCATGTACAAAGGTCCTGAGGTTGGCAAAGTCTACATGTGAGTTTCTGGCAAGACTGGTGCAGTAGAACAGAGAGAGGGGAAAGTAGAGGGGAAACGACCAAGAGGTGGCTGGAGCCAGACCCAAGGGCTGTGAAAGTCAAGGTGAGAGATTTCAATTTTACTGTAAGTATGGCCTGAGGAGGGTGTCGGAGAGTTTGAACAGGTGCGCTATAGAGGATAACTTGGATTGGAGCGAGAAGGGACCTGTGAGCATGGTGTGGTCATTATTCGGGTGAAAAGATATTATTCAGACAGGACTCATTTCAACACCATCTTCTGCCAATTACATTTAAAAATTTTAAGTTAATTCTTAAAAACTTTTTGTTGTAGTGTAACATCTACCCAGTCAAGTGCACACAATGTCTTCATTATAAGTACATGACTCATTACATCTGTGAAACTGCCCAGAGTTCAGAGCACAGAACATTCCTGTCCTCTGGGACAGGATCTTAGAACTCCCCAGTACCAGCATTTGGGGTGAGGCAACCCTGTGCTGTGAGCACTGTCTGTGCCTTGTAGGGTGCTGAGCACGGGCCGACCACCAGCCGCTGGGTGCCAACAGCGCCCACACCTCTCAGTTGTTTTTTCTGAACGTTTTGAACTTTCACTCACCCTCACCGATTTCTCCACCCCTACTCCCCACCTCTGGCAAACACCAATCTGTTCTCTGTATAATTATGTTTTGTTTTGGTTTTTAGATTCCGAATATAAGTGATATCATACAGTATGTGTCTTCTCTGTCTGTCTGACTTATTTCACTTAACATAGTGCCCTCAGGGCCATCCTATTGTCACAAAGGGCAAGATTTCCTTCTTTTTATATTCATATATACATATAAATATATATATATCACACTTTATCCATTGTTTATGGATGGGCACTTAGGTTGTTCCCATACCTTCTATTGTAAATAGTGCTGCAATGAATGTGGAGGTGCAGATATCTCTGTGCGATAGTGATTTTGTTTTCTTTACATAAATACCCAGAAGTGGAATTGCTGGGTCATAAGGCAGTTCTAGTTTAAATCTTTGAGGAACTTTCACACTGGTTTCCATGGTGGTTGCGCCAGTCTGTGTGCCCACCAGCAGTGCACAGGGTTCCCTTTCTCTCACATTCTCGCCAGCACGTGTTATCTCCTGTCTTTTTGATGACAGCCATTCTGTCAGGGGTAAGGTGGTATCTCACTGCTAGTTTTGATTTGCATTTCCTTGATGATTAGTAATGGTGAGCACCTTTTCAACAGGCCATTTGTATGTCTTTGAGAGCACTTGTGAGTTTTGACAGCCCAAAATGTCAAGTGTTCCCAGAGGAGGGGACATAATTGCCCCCTCCCAACTAAAAACCTCTGCCCCAGCAGTTTTCCTCATGTCCCTTTCTCCAAAACAATGTCCCCATCCCCAGGACATTCTGACTTCCATCCCCATCCATTAGTCTTGCCTGTCCTTGAACTTGTTATATATGGAAATATATAGTGCCTCCCTGTGTGGTCTTGTGTGAGTTTTGTAACTTCTTCTCCTTCTTTTTTTTTTTTTTTAGCGAGAGACAGGGAGAGAGATGAGAAGCATCAACTCATATTGCTTCTCATATGTGCCTTGGGGGGCAGGGCTCCAGCTGAGCCAATGACCCCTTGCTCAAGCCAGTGACCTTGGGCTTCAACCCAGTGACTTTTGGGCTCAAGCCAGCCATCATAGGGTCATGTCTATGTTCCCACACTCAGGTCGAGAACACTGTGCTCAAGCTGATGAGCCCATGCTCAAACCAGCGACCTTGGATTTTTGAACCTGGGTCCTCAGCATCCCAGGCCAATGCTCTATCCACTGCAGCACCTCCTGGTCAGGTGTTATGTAACTTCTTTGTGCCTCAGTTTTTTCCTCTGTGAGATGGGCTGATGAATACACCACAGAAATAACCTGTGAGCTAAATGAACCATTAGATCTGTGAAGGTCGAAGCTCAGAGAAAACATTGAATAAATGCCTCACATTCATGCTGTGGTTTAATGTAGCTTCCTTAGCCCTGATGCCCAGCATACAGCAGGTGATCAGGGAACATTATTATTATTGTTGTTATAACTACTGCTGTGGGGCGGTGGGGGTTTGAACCCAGGCTACCTCCATCTCCTGTCTCATTACCACTGGACTTCTGATCCTGACAGTTTGGCCTCATCCCTTCTCCTGCATGGAAGCTCCCTTCTCAGATCACTGATCACTCCTCCTGAGCTTCCTCTGCCTTTTGTAGGATGTCCACATGGGGTCTCTCCCTTGTCCCCGAAACCAGTGGTGGGATTCAGCCAGTTCGAACCAGTTTGGGAGAACGGATACCTAATTTTTTGTTGAGTTAAGCAAACTGATTGTTAAAATGGCACTTGTAATCAGGGTTCTCTCTAAGGTGGGCGCCTAGGCAGCCTCCCAATGTGGAAATCACAAATTTATATTCCTTAATCTTTTTTTAACGTTCATCTGTGCAACAGTGTATTCTTTTTTTTTAAAGATTTTATTTATTGATTTTAGAGAGAGAGGGAGAGAGGGAGGGAGAGGGAGGGGGAGTGAGATTGTAGTTGCTTCATTTTGGTTGTTCATTGATTGCTTCTTGTATATGCCTTGACCGGGCAAGCTCAGGGTTTTGAACCAGCGACATCAGCATTCCAGATCATTGCTCTCTTCCCTGAGCCATCACAGGTCAGACTGTGCAACAGCGTATTCTAAGTGCCCATAGTAATGTTCATTCTGTACATAGGTGAAAAAAAATTGCAAGTGAGGGTGCCAATCAAGAAACAATATGGAAATATCTTAAATAATAGTTTTATTGTTTTTTTGTCAGGTATTATTTAATATTTTTTCATTAATATTTTAAAACTCTCTTATAACATAATCTGGTTCTGTGTACCTCTTTTATTATCCTTATTTAAGTATTAAATACATAAAATAATAAACTACCTTTCAGTATATCTTTTTTTTTTTTGTATTTTTCTGAAGCTGGAAACAGGGAGAGACAGTCAGACAGACTCCCACATGCGCCCGACCGGGATCCACCCGGCACACCCCTCCGGGGCGTCGCTCTGTTGTGACCAGAGCCACTCTAGTGCCTGGGGCAGAGACCAAGGAGCCATCCCCAGCACCCGGGCCATCTTTGCTCCAATGGAGCCTCGGCTGCGGGAGGGGAAGAGAGAGACAGAGAGGAAGGAGAGGGGGAGGGGTGGAGAAGCAGATGGGCGCTTTTCCTGTGTGCCCTGGCCGGGAATCGAACCCGGGACTTCTGCACGCCAGGCCGACGCTCTACCACTGAGCCAACCGGCCAGGGCCTATATCATTTTTTTATAGAAACAGTCATGGCCCTGGCCGGTTTGCTCAGCGGTAGAGCGTCAGCCTGGCGTGCGGGGGACCCGGGTTCGATTCCCGGCCAGGGCACATAGGAGAAGCGCCCATTTGCTTCTCTACCCCCACCCCTCCTTCCTCTCTGTCTCTCTCTTCCCCTCCCGCAGCCAAGGCTCCATTGGAGCAAAGATGGCCTGGGCGCTGGGGATGGCTCCTTGGCCTCTGCCCCAGGTGCTAGAATGGCTCTGGTCGTGGCAGAGCAATGCCCCGGAGGGGCAGAGCATCGCCCCCTGGTGGGCAGAGCATTGCCCCTGGTGGGCGTGCCGGGTGGATCCCGGTGGGGCGCATGCGGGAGTCTGTCTGACTGTCTCTCCCTGTTTCCAGCTTCAGAAAAATACAAAAAAGTAAAAAAAAAAGAAACAGTCATTAGGGCAGAGAACTGACTGTTAAATTATTTGAATCCCACCACTGCCCAAAACCCACTTCTCCTGCTGGTTCAGTGGGTTCCTCCTCTGCTTTGCTGGTGGTGCCCAGGATGTGTCCTCAGCCCTCTGTCTCGCTCAGCTGGCCCAGCCCAGCCCTCATCTTTCCCCTTTTCCCTCATCAGTGTCATCTGACGGGGAAGGCTGGCTCAGGCCCGGGTCAGTCCACGTACAGCAGGAGCCAGAGGTTTATTTACTCCTTGTCCAGTACTGCCACTGTCTCCATGCACTCAGAGAACTGCAGGCCAGCCTCCAAGAGGACAGCACCCAGGGGCCTGTCCTCACCTCCCCAATATCCCAGTGATCCTGCTAACATAGCTTACCCTTCAGAGGCCAAGGTGGGACTATGAACCTCACCACACCCCTCTCATTGCCAAGCTGGGGGAGACAGCACAGAGGATGTCTCTTTAATCTTAATAATCTTAAAATTATTGAGATAAAATAATTAAATAGTGAGAATGTTATCTCAAATAAGTAACATTCTTTAGAGTGGGGAGCACTCCGGGCCGGCGTTATACATTAGAAAGAACACAAATTACACATGTAACTACATTTTCCAGAGTGAACAGACATGGCTGCAGTTAATTGTAATCATGTTTTATTTCACCCAATGTATCCAAATATTTATCATCCCAGTAAGTAACTGGTGCCAAAATGACTAAGGAGATGGTTTGTGTCCTTTTTCTCACATCTTCCAAATCAGGTGTGCGTTTGAAACTTGATAGCACGTGTCCATTTGGGCCCCGAATTTTTAATTGGAACTACTTGATCTCTCTTTAGATTTCATAAAATTCCAGTCGACAAAGCACATTCACGGGCCCACGCTGTCCTAAGCTTACCCAGAATGCCATTAGTAATTGAACCAAGGATCGGTTCTGTTTTGTTTTTCCACCATGCTGTAATTACATCCCCTTGACCTGCTGATTTTATAACTGGAAGTTTGTACCTTTTTTTTTTTTATATATTTTTTATTTTTATTTATTTATTTATTTTTTTGCATTCCTCCGAAGCCGGAAACGGGGAGAGACAGTCAGACAGACTCCCGCATGCGCCCAACCGGGATCCACCCGTCACGCCCACCAGGGGCGACGCTCTGCCCCTCCGGGGCGTCGCTCTGCCACAACCAGAGCCACTCCAGCTCCTGGGGCAGAGGCCAAGGAGCCACCCCAGCGCCCGGGCCATCTCCGCTCCAATGGAGCCCTGGCTGCGGGAGGGGAAGAGAGAGACAGAGAGGAAGGAGGGGGGGGGGGTGGAGAAGCAAATGGGCGCTTCTCCCGTGTGCCCTGGCCAGGAATCGAGCCCGGGTCCCCCGCACGCCAGGCCGACACTCCACCGCTGAGCCAACCGGCCAGGGCCAAGTTTGTACCTTTTGACCTCTTCATTTATTTCCCCCACTCCCACCCCTGCCTCTGGCACCCACCAATCTGTTCTCTGTATCTACGAGCTTGGGGTTTTAAAAAAATATTCCACATATAAGTGAGATCAGACAGTATTTGTCTTTAACTCTTTGACTTATTTCGGTTAGCATAATGCCCTCAAGGTCAATCCATGATGTCACAAATAGTAAGATTCTTGTTCCTTTTTAATGGCTGAGTAATAGTCCATTATTTTCTTTATCCATCTATTGACGGGATACTCAGATTCTTTCCATGTCTTGGGTATTGTAAATAATGCTACAGTCAACATGGAATGCATAATTGGTTTTTTTCCCAAATAAAATGAAAGAAAATTAAAAATTCAGTTCCTCGGCCACACCAGTCACATTTTAAGGGCTCAGTGGCCACATGGGGCACATTGGATGGTACAGGTATAAAACATGACCATTATCACAGAAATTTCCAGTGAACAATAGCACAGTTTTAGGGTCAGGTTTCTTATCAATGAACTATTGACATTTAGGGCCAGATCATTTATTTCGCAGCACTGTGGCTGTCCTGTGTACTGTAGGATATTTACTGTCTCTACCCACGTCATGCCAACAGCACCCCACTTCTTCTCATGACAACCAAAAATGATTCCAGACAATACAAAATACTTTATGGGGGAGAAAAAGTCACCCTGGTTAAGAAACACTGTTCTAGATCCAGACTGAGTTCAAATCCTGGCTCTGCTGTTCTTAGCTGAGCAACTTTGGGCCAATCACTGAGCCTTGTCATTCTCATCTGCCTAAGGGACATTGCAGAGCAGCTACCTCATAGGGTTGCTGTGAGGGTAAAATACAGTTTAGGTATCATGGTGATCACTGGAAGCCACACCCAGTATATAGTTTGTTTTCAGAAAACAGTAGCTGAAATGGCCCATCATGAACCTAACCCTACTCACCCGCGTGTGCCCTGGATAACGGATGGCAGCGGCTTGGCCCGCAACCTCGCAGCCTGATGGTGCTTGTTGTCATGTCTTAGAGAAAGAGGATTCAGGTTGTTTAAATGGGAAGAGTTTGGGGAGTCCGGGGGCCTGGAGTCTGGTCCCAGCTCTGCCACTGATCTTGCAGGTCCTGGTGTTTTGGGGGGCTCATTTTCTCCTCTGTAAAGAGGGGGGTATGCACAGTGATCTTCCACAGGACCCACTATCTTGGCCCCTGTTTCTTTGTGATTGTTTTCCTAAGGAAGGGAGGGCTGGCCTTTGTAGAAAACTAGGCAAAGGGGGCAGGGGAGGGGGTTGAACAAAGACCAGATTCAACTTCTTCCTTCCTGCTGCCTCCACCTTTGCTACCACCATGTCTTTTTCCCAGAACCTTCTCATTTCCTCTCCCCATCCCCCCTGACCCAGCTGACTCTAGCTTATCCTTCAGGCCTTGGTTTATGTGGCACCTCCTCCAGGAAGCATTCCCTGATTCCCTGCCCTTTTCCATTCTCTCACCCATCTCTATGCTGCTGCCACCCCAGCTTGATCCCCTGGACTTGTCCATCTGTCCATCTTGGTCAGGCTGCATGCCCAGAGCAAAGCCGGGGCTCAGGCTGTGTCCTGAGAGTGAGTAAACAAGATCAGGGCGATCAGAGAGCAGAGAGAGTAGGTTGCATAGAACATGGAAGAACCTGAGGGTTTCTGAGAAGCTTCCCTCGCCACAGGTTCATGGAGTTGGGCTCTGAGTACAAAATCCAAGAGAGGAATGAGGCCCCATGGGCTGTCCACCCCCTGCCGCCAGGGCACTGGGCTCCTGTGTATGCCTTCCCTTCGGTGAGGAGATAAACTCTCCTGTCTGTGGGGCTCTCAGAGACTTGAGGAGTGGGGAAGGAGGGAGGAGCGGGTGGGGGTCCCCGAGTGTCTGGAAGGGGGAGGGGGGCCCTTAGGTGGGAGGATCGCCCGAGCAACCTGTGCTGGACAATGGCAGGGGAGAGACTGTTTTAGGGGCGGCTGTGATCACAACCCAGGTCCAGGGTGAAAAGAAACATTGTTGGGGGCTCTGGAGTTGTCCAGGAGGAGGTAGAATCCCAAATAGCTCCTGGCACCCTGGCGAGGGGCAGCTGAAGGGCGTGGCTGGGAGTGAGGAACTACAGCACTCTGTGGCTGTTTGGGGCATACAGGGCAATAGGGTGGCTCTGCGGGGTTCTCAAAGGGCTCCACACACTGGGCCCTCAGCACCCCTCGCAGCCAGGGAGTTCCAGGGGAATGCAGCCTCCTCTCCACTCCCACACATTCCGAAACCCTCAGAGCCAGCCATGCCTCCCTCAGGGAGGGCCCACCTGGAGGGCCCACCCAGCTTCAGTCTGGTGGTGCCAGCCCCTGAGCGGGAAGGTGTCAGACATGCAACTCCGGAGCTTCCAGGAACGGGACAGGTTGATATCCAGGTCCCCGTCCTTCCTCAAGCCCAGGCAGATCCATGGGGGTCTCAGGAGTCAGGCTCTGTCTGGTGGGCGGGGGTCTCCTGTGCCCAGCTCACAGCGAACGTTGCCCACAGGGTCAGTAAGTGCAGGCACTGAAGAATTCCGGCTGACCTTTGGCAGCCGCAGTGGCACCACTGTCCTCCCTCCACCCCCAGGGCAGCCCTGCCCCTGCTGGGCAGCTCAGCAAGGCGTGTCCTCGCCGCCCTCCCAGGAGCTGGGGCCCCAGGTTGGGTAGGGTTCAGTCGCAGGGACTTGTTCAGGGGTGAGGAGCACGCCAAGGTGGGCAGGACATGGGCTGGGAGGGCACTGCGCACCCCCAGCCCCACCGGCTTGGGCATCTGAAGGCTCTGGTTGTAAGTCTTCTCCTCACCTGCGGACCAGGTAGGTGGGAGGGGGCTAGGGCTGGTGGAGAGGCCAACAGGCTGCCGGAGCCTGGGGCGGAGGTGGCTGGTGCCTGGGGCTTCCCACGGCCCCGTGGAGGCAGCCAGGAGTGCTTCAGCTTTCGGCACAGGTTTACATCACGGCCGGCCAGCAGCAGCTGTGTTTTCTGGACTGACTTGAGCAAGCTCACAAAACTGCTGCTTTCTGATTTAAAAGCCTGCCGAGGTTACTGTGGAGATGTCTGGGCTGGCATTCTTGCATTCACTGGCTCACTCATGCATTCATTCCCTATGGTTTGGGGTTTTTTTTGTTTTTTTTTTAATTGACACCTCTGCTCCCAGCACCTGTGCCCATCTCTCAGGTGGGAGATGAGCAAGTGACAGTCCCAGACTTCCCGGAGCTCCAGGCTGGTGGGTGAGGCAGGCTGGTGCCCAGGCACATGGGGTACAAGGCTGAGCCAGAGCTTCGCCATCTGAGAGGGGCTGAGAGGGCAGAGCTGGCCTGAAAGGCAGGGTGGGGTTGGGTTGGCAGGATTCTATGGCACACATAGTGGTAAGGGAAGGGCACTCCTGGCGGGAGAACACGGTGGGCAAAGGCCAGGAGGAGGAAGCTGTCAGGGGCTCAGAGGTTGTGTGATGTGAGTGCATTTGGGCTGCCTGGTGAGGGTGCTAAGGGGTGGGGTACAGTGGGAAGGCAGCCTGTGAGCGTTACGGGGGTTTGTTCTTAGATCACGAGGGGGGCTTTGCAGGACTGTTGGTCACTTGGGGGCTCAGCTTGGGTCTTGCTGCCCAGAGAAAGCCTATCAGCCTCAGCAAAAAGTAGGGGTCCAGCTTGGGGTTGGGGGTAAAGACCAGACTCCCCCCTTACAAAGAGAAGGTCCAAGATCCTCCAGGTGTGGCCCCTGGGCTGCCCGGACGCCCGCACTGCTACTCCAGCTGCCCCCTTAGGCAGGAAGCAGGACTTCCCAGCCAAACTCACCTGGTGTCCAAGAGACCTGAGGTTTATGGAAAGGGTATCTACGATGTGTGAGGTGCTTAAATGTCTGTTCCAAGCTCCTCCCAGGAGAAGGGACTGTCTTTGGTGCTTAGTTGGAAAATAGAGGCTACCAGGGCCTGAGCGGGGTGGGAAGGGGCTTTGCATCCTGAAAGGGTGTGAAGCACTGGATTCTGGTGGCCTGGGTGCCACCCTGTCTTTCTCCAACTCAGGCCAGGCTGTAGCTCCTGGAGCAGGTGGGGCAGCCCCCCAGCCCCCCAGCCCTGAGTCACCAAGGCCTGGCTTTGGCCGAGGGACGAGCTTTGCTGTTGGATGCCATTGTGAGGTGACCACATAATGACATGAATGGTGGGCGGGTTTCCACAAGACAATCCCACCACCTCCGATAGGGCGTGTTCCCTTGAGCTGTCCCTAAAGCAGGTTGCCACAAACAGAAGTTGTTTAACTGCTTTTGTTCCCAAGGCTCACGCAGGGTCTGATGCTGGGTGCTACTCAGACTAGGCAGACTCTTACTCCTGGTTGTCTGGACTAGAGGTCAACATCCCTCCCACCACCCCATTATTTCTGTAACATACACAAGATTCCCCTGGAATGAATTCAGATATATTCTAGAACTTTTGACTTAAACCTTGGCAAAGACTCCCTTAGTCTCTAGGCAGAGATAAAAAGAAACCTAAATCCAACACTGACAGGCTGTGTATCCTTGGGCCAGAAACCTAACCTCTCTGAGTTATCATTGCCCCAAAAAGTAATAAAAAGAGCTTGACCAGAGAGTAGTGCAGTGAGTAGAGTGTCGACCTGGGACACTCAGGACCCAGGTTTGAAACCCTAAGGTCGTCAACTTAAGTGCAGCTTGAGTGCAGGGTCGCCAGTTTGAGTGTGGGATCATAGACATGACCCCATGGTGGCTGGCTTGAACCCAAAGGTCGCTGGCTTCAGCAAAGGGTCACTGGCTCATCTGGAGCCTCCTGATCAAGGTACATATGAGAAGCAGTCAATGAACAACACAAGTGCTGCAACTACGAGTTGATGCTTCTCATCTCTGTACCTTTCTGTCTGTCTTGCCTTGTCTACCTCTCTCTCTTTCCCTCACTGAAAAAAAAAAAGTAATTAAAAAGAAATCACAGAGCGGGAGGAAATCCATTTTTTACTCACTTCCCACTTCACCCTGGACCTTGTCTGTCTTCTTCCACATCTGTATCCTGTCCTCTTTCCATCCTTGCCCCTGGGGCTGAGATGAGTTCAAGGTCCCAGTGGACCTCAGTTATCATCATTTTGCATTGTGCACCTACTATGTGCCAGAACTTTACCTGCGACATCTTGATTTGGCCTGTGTGGTTAAGAACAAGACACCATTGATTTGCTTTTCTGGAAGAGGAAACAGGCTCAGAGAGGGTAAGCCTTTTGTTAAAGTCACACAGCAAGGATCTGAATCCCAGTTTCTAGATGATTCCTAAACCCCACCTTTACCTCTGCCTGGGAAGAGATGAGAGTTGATGAAGATTTCTCCTCTGGCAGTTTCCTGGCACACAGTCCCACCAGCCCTCCCACCAGGGTTCCTCCGGGCCTACGAGAGCAGCACACATAAAGATCTCATTTGGCTTTGCTGAGTGCCTTGCTAGGTCCCTGGCCAGTGGCTATCACCCCAGCCTGGGCCTAGCCAGAGATATCTGAGGCTCAGAGAGGGAGATTATCAAGGGAGGGGGCCTTGGTGGGAGGGAACCCACGTGTGCGGGGCAGTGTTGGAGCTGAGAGGCGGGCCTCTGAGTCTAACCTGCTCTGGTCAGAATTTCAGTTCATCTTCTACCATTTGTGACTCATCATCTGCAGAAGAGGAAAGATTTGTTCATATTTCCTCTGAGCCTCAAGAAACAGTCACTTTTTTCCCCTGTGACTCCATTCCTGTCACTTCTTCTACGGCCTGTCCTAGTACCTGGAACATAGTAGGTATGCAGTAAATATTTGTTGTATGAATGAAAAGCAGAAATCTCACTTGATGAGATACTGGTCTACCTCCTCCTGCCCCAAAGCCATGGCAGATACCCTGAGAACCTAGGGGATGCTAGCTCAGTTGCACTGTCCAAAGCAGAAACCCAAACTTCTCAAGCGCCATGAAGACAGGTGGACCCTCAGCTCTCCTGAGCTCCCGTAGTCGTCCAGCATTGCCGCCTCTCTTTCTGCGGCCCTCTCCGTTCCCACAAGGCCCCCTGGAGGAGCCCGTGGGGCTGCTTTAAAGAGGTAGCCGCAGGCACTTCCTTCTTAGGCAGAGTTCTGTCCCTGATCCCATCAGGGGTTCAGCTTCTCTGTCTTGGGGACGTCCTCCGGGACAACGTCCAGCTTGTTTTTTGAGTCCCTACTCTCTCCACAGCTATGTGTCTAAGAAGCATGGCTCATCCTGTCACTACTTACCCTTCAGACTGCTACTGGCCCAACTGATAAGACCACATGGGATGGGGAGGAAGCTGGGTAGCTCTCAAGGCAGAAGTACCTCTCCCCACCCCCACCCAAAACAGTAGACACAGATGAGTGGACAGTTTGAAGTGCATTGTTTATCTAATTTCCCTTAAAAAAAATACCTTACTTTGCTTGACCAGGTGGTGGTACAGTGGATAGAGCGTTGGACTGGGATGCAGACAAACCAGGTTTGAGACCCCGAGGTCACCAGCTTGAGCACGGGCTCACCTGGTTTGAGCAAAATCTCATCAGCTTGGACCCAAGGTCGCTGGCTTGAGCAAGGGGTTACTCGGTCTGCTGAAGGCCTGCAGTCAAGGCACATATGAGAAGGCAATCAATGAACAACTAAGGTGTCGCAACAAAAAACTAATGAGTGATGCTTCTCATCTCTCTCCGTTCCTGTCTGTCTGTCCCTATCTATCCCTCTCTCTGACTCTCTCTCTGTCTCTGTTAAAAAAAAAAAAGGCTTACTTTTATTTTTTATTATTTTCCAATTACAATTGACAGTCTATATCAGTTTCAGGTATACAGCATAGTGGCTAGACATTTATATAATTAAAGAAGTGATCCCCTAATATATCTAGAATTTTTCTGGCCGTTCATACTTATTATAGTATTACTGACCATGTTCCCTATGCTGGACTTTACATCCCCATGGCTATTTTGCAATTTCCAATTTGTACTTCTCACTCTCTTCACCTTTTACACCCAGCCCCCCAACCCCTCCTCTCTGGCAACCCTCAAAGCATTCTTTATGTCCATGAATCTGTTTCTGTTCTTAGATACCTTTACCTCCACCTTTGTTATAGTATATACTATATATTAGATGTTAAAAATATCAGGTGCTTTTATTATCACCACATGAGAAACCTGAAACCGAAGGTCAAGCTACTTCCTGAGCACGTGTAGAATTTGAACCTTGAATACGTTTGAATCTTCAGTCGCTGCTCTTAACTGCTGTGCTATGCCACTATGAACTTTAGGGACAGAAATCTGAATGGCAATTGCCAATGGGACTCCAGTCCAGGGGAGTGTGGGATTCTGGGGCAGGAAAAATGCTCCTGGGACCGGGGTACAAACCTGATGCCCAGTCACTTAGAAGGTCTTTGGACAAATAGGGAGATGGATGTGAGGAAATCTCACCTGGGGTGACAGACACCCAGAGTAGCCATGAAACCGGAAAGCTGATTTTCCAAAGCTGACAAGAGAAAATTTGGTGGTAAAGCCATTGATAATGATTAATCTCGGGAGCAAAGACCTGTCTTTTTCAGCACTCTCTCTCCACAACTCAGAATAGCAGCTGGCCCACGACAGGGGCGGGATGAATGAATGTGGGATGGAAGATCTGGAATGAATGAATGATTGGAATGGTCAATGAGTGAGTCCTGATGGAGAGATTCCCACAGAAAGAAGAGGGAGGTCAGAAGAAAAGATCTCCCCTCGTGCTGCTTCCTGCTGAGATAAACGACCTGGGTTCTTTCTCTACAGCGGTACCATGGAATGCAGTGGTCCTTGCCCAAACCTCGGACCAAGCGATATCTGGAGCCACTAGACAATCGACACCCAAGTTTTCATTTCCAGGATCACTCACCATCTCTGCGGGTAGGTAATAGTCAAAGCCATTAACAACCAGCATTTATTAAGTCCTTTCTTCCTGCCCTGCATGCTGCTAACTGCTCTGTAGGCATCATTTTATTGCATCTTCACAGCAGTCCTATGTTGTTTTTCCCATTGGACACACAAGGAGACAAGGCTCAGAGAGGTTAAGTGACCTGTCTCAGGTCACACAGCAAATAAGTGACAGAGCTGTGATTCGAATCCATCTGAACCTACTTTTTCCAGACTCCTCCCACTATGCATTTTGTTTCCTGTCCTACAGAGGTTGCAATTGGCTTGATTTTAGGAAGGGGAGATAATGGATCCCCAGGAAGTGAATTGGACTTGATGTCTCTGTCTCCTCTGCCTATGCTTCCAGAGTAAAGGCCACTTTGGCCAACACCCCCGCCTCTACCCAAACCTTCTCCACCATGGACACCTGGTCTTCTCTTTCCGCTCTGTTTTCATCATCCCGCCCACGGAGCAAGCTTGGGCACAAAGGCAATGCTTCTGTTACAGACTCAGCCAGCACAGCTCTTGCGACAACACCTCACCCCTCTGGGACCTCGGTCTTTGCTTCTACAGTAGCGATGACCCAGGCTAACACAGCACACTTAGTTATTCCACTGTGCCTGGAAACACAACCTGGCCAGAGACTGGTCCCAAATTTGAGACAGGGTCATCTTTAGCACCAGCCACTGTTTTAGCCCCTGCTACTCCTCTCTCTGCTGCGGTGGGGGTCCCTAGATTCACTTCCCCAACAACCAGCTCCGTGGAAAGAACTCTCAGGAAACCATCTCATAATGGGAGCCACATGCGGCCCATCCACTGCTCCTTCCACAGTTTCCACAAATATAACAACCTCTAGGGGCTATGACAGTAATAGAAGGTTGAGAACAGCCTCCTTGCCCACTGGAATCACGTCTCCATCCGAGACACTCACAGATCTCACCGTGGCTAGTGAACGTGTCCCAGACGCAATCTCCCCGCCTCAGTCCTGGGGGCTGCGAGCTCAAACACTCCAGAAAGGAAAAGCCAACAGGTTGACGCATTTTTTGATGCTCTCTCTCACTCGACCCCTGGAGGGATTACAGTTTCTGGGGATGGAACTGGCCAACCTCTGACCTCACAGATGGTTGCTGTTCACCCATCTCCTGAGTCGGCCTCTGACAGAAGCCACCCGCTCAGCATGTCGTCCTTATCCCCTTCTGCTCTGGCTGCCAGAGTAGCAACGTCTGCCACAGTTTCAATGCAGAGGGTCCCCACAAGGATAATGGAAACAGATAGAACTAGTAAACAGAACACACCCAGCTTACCTCCCATGACTTCCCTGTCACTAACTAACGTCCCAACAAGGACTGACATAGGGAAAAGCACCGCTGTTCTCCTGGGCACTCTGTCTCCAGCTCCACCCACAGAGTTGTCAGAAAGAAGATTCTCTACCCTTAGCACCCCCTCTGAGTCAATGAGCACATCCAGCATCAGCCCTGGAGCACACACCAGTCACACCAGCTCAGAGAGTCCCAGCAACACCAGCCCTAGCACACCCCTCACCTTCCCCTCAGTGGAGACCACCACTCCTGTATCAAGGGTGGAAATGGAGACAAACAAATTTTTTTACTCTCTTGGGTCCCAACCAGCGACGTCAGTTTCCAGAGAGACGAACAGCAGAGGCGCCTGGGCCTCTACCCTGTACACGGCCACCAGAGAGCCCAGGTTTGCCAGTTCAGCGCACCTCTCCTTATCCCGTGCAGTGCAGCTCAGAGCCACAGGCAGCTACCCGAGAACAGAGGCCACCAGCCCAGCCGCTCACACTGGAAGTCTGAAAACCCCAAGGACATCTTTTCCTGCTAGCTTGGCCACCATAGCATGGACAAGCACAGACACAGCTGAATACTCCACTCAGCCTTCTGTCACAAATGTGGCAGACAGATTTCTTGCGCTTGGGGCACAGTCGACCGCAGGACCAGTCCCTGTAGAAGCCTCCACTTCCTCTACCGCTAGAGCCAGCACGACAGAGCCGACCTCTGATGCCCCGGGTGGATCCTTGGTCCTCACTTCCAGTGAGCACAACACAATCACTCCTTGGCTGTGGGCCCCCCCGCATCTCTCCCCATGGCAACATGGCTGAGTTCCAGCTTGACAGAGAAAATTGTCCCAACTGACCCTGATGTCTCAAGTCCAGGTTCATCCAAGACAACATTTGGTACTTTTTCACCTCTGTCCATACCTTCTCTCAAACTTTCAAATCCAGGAGTAGATATAAATGCTCTCCAAAATACAGATTCAACCACCATGAACCAGCATCTAGAAGAATTCAGATTTTCAAGTAAAACTGGAGACTTCATTTCCCTTCCAGTTATAACTTCCCGAGAACTCGCCATGAGCCCTGAACCAAGTTCATCTATCTCATTGACTTATTCATCCTCAGACACTATAGCCATAGGTGTCACAGCCTCAGGGACTGGAAACAGCACCGATGTGACTGAATCTAGACTTCCAGGCCTCCTCAGCACAGAAGCCAGGGAGAGTTCAACTCTACTCCCTCTCTCTCCTGTTCCATCTATGGAGCCCACATCCCCAACCGTGCTGACTGCTTTGGCAGTAAGCCGTCAGGCATCTGAGAAGACCCATATCATCAGAGGCACCATGCCAGTCAGCTTCATATCTCAAGATAAGACAAGCTCATTTCTAGAGCCGTCTACAGAGGTTCAGAGTCTTGCTGCCACTGTTAGCTCTGTGGAAGTCAACCTCGGGGTCACTCAGACACCTGACCATGGAAAAACCACAGTTGATCTAGGAATGAGCATAGTTGCTAAATGGAATTCATCTCTGCCTTTAACCCCAAGCAGTGCTAGGGCCCCAGCTTCCTCTGAGATCATCACTCCTGGAAGGCACAATGACCCCTGGTCAGAGCCATCAGTGACCATAAGGAGGGCTGGGCCAGGATCTTCTTCTTCAGCCTCCTCTGTGTCCCCTGAGATGACCACCCTATCAGTCACTTCTCCCACAATGGGGGAAATCATAGACTCTACCTCACTTTTCCCTAAGATTAGGGAAATGTCAACTGAGAAGGTATCAACTTGTTCTTTGGCTTCTGGACTGCTAGGCACAAACTCTCTCCCAGGACCCACATCCTCCCTGAGTATTTGGGAGGATGCGAGGTCAAGCTCAGCCACCTCATGGTCCAGTTCATCTGCTGAAGGGGAGACAGATTCCTCTATTTACACATCCTCCACCATCAGCAATAGTCCTACTTCTTTTGACCTGTCCACCCAAGCTGGGCCAAAAAGCCTCCCTCAAGATTCCATAACTCCAATCTGGATCTCTTTGGAAGCCTTTACCAACATTTGGGCACAGACAAGCCACACTTTCTGAGACTATTTCCCCCTCAGGAAGCCCAGGGGCAGAGCGCACCAGCCCAGGCATGGAGACTGGCCTGGCCAGAGCCCCGTCAAGAGCATTGACCTCGTCTGAGTCCACCAGAGAACCTCCCTGGACAGCTACCTCTCTGCTGTCCGAGGTCCCAACCCACAGAGGTGAGACCTCTGCGTCAGGGAGGCCTGTGCTCCTGATCCTGAGAGTTCACCCTCACTCCTGAGTAAGGGCCTGCTGCCTCTGCCCTCTTATAAATGGGTTTGTTTTTCCTTGGCTGGTCATTGAAGATGATGAGGAATCTTTCTCTTTTTACCCACCAGGTTTCTGAGTTGTTTTGCTTCAGGATTCTGGCTGCAGGGAACTACCCACTTGATCAGGGTGGCCACTATGGCTCCCTGTGTGGGGTTTCCTATTTCACTGGAGAATTCACCTGCATATATTTATAGTTATGGGATCACTCATACATTTTGTGCTTTGTAGCCTTTCCTGATGAATAACACATTTTTTAAAAAACCACTTATTTATTATGGTAAAATACACCCAACATAAACTTACCACTTTAATCATATTTAAATATATAATTCAGTGGCTTTAAGTACATTTACTTTGTTGTACAGTCATTACCACCACCCATCTTAAGATTTTTTCATCATCCTAAACAGAAACTCTGGACCCATCAAACACTAACTCCTTATTATCCCCTCCCCCATCACCTGGAATCACCGTTCTTTCCATTTCTATGCATTGACTATTCTAGATGCCTTCTATAAGCAAAATTATACAATATTTGCCCTTTCGTGTCTGACTTATTTTGTTTTGCATAAGGTTTTCAAGGTTCATCCATGTTGTAACATGTGTCAGAATTTCATTCATTTTTAAGGCTGTAAAATGTCACGTTTTTGGTATCCACCCCATTTTGTGTATTCATACGTAAATGGAGATTTGAGTTTTCTCTAGCTTTTGTCTGTTGTGGATAATACTGCTATGGATATTAGTGTACAAATACACATTTGAGTCCCTACTTTCAGTTCTTTGGGGTACATGCCTAGAAGTGGAAGTGCTGCTTATGGCAGATTACCACAATTTTATGCTCAGGTGTTAGACTTCTTCTCACAGTCGCCTATTCTCAGCAAGATGAGAATCAATCCATCATGAATATGGGACCCTTAGTTTTCCTAGGTATCCCTGATGGAAGATCTTTCTCAGTAAGAATGGTAAAAACAGAAGTATGCGACTTCTGTGTCTGTCTTCTCCCTGAGATGACTGACCACGTAACCTTAGTTGTCTTATTTATAAAATGAACAGCTGACCATCAGGATCTGAGTGCTTCTCCTGAAAGTATCAAGGATTTGCTTCTCACCCTGTCCTATTCACATATCTGAAATGAAGTCACCTGAGCAGCCATCTGGCTCACTCATGCACCTCTTTGACAGCCCATTCTCCATGGAATAGACTAGCCCTTTGATGTCCATGACATCCAGACATTATGTGGCTTCTGTTGATGCTGAGACTAAAGTGATAAAAGGATCAGTTATAGCTCGTTAATACTTTATTCTGCCATGCTTGTTTATGGCACAATTCCTGTGCAAAATAAGAGTTCAAATGACCCAAAACATGTGTCCTTCTGTCTCTGGTCCTTGAACAACATCTCCTTGTAATGTCTTTGTTTCCAAAGTGTTCGCATAATAATTTTTCCCATGTGCCTTCCTTCTAAATTTACCGTTATCCATCCAATCTACCTTCTCTCATGCAGGCACTGCTGGGAGTGTGGTGTCCACTACTAACATCCCCACGTATAGAAGTGCACCATGGCTGAAAAGTGACCCTTCAACACTTATGACAGCACTTTACACTAAAGGTATGAGAGTTGACATTTGAGTTTGTCTCTCCAGGAACCTCGTTATTTGTTCTCTGATAAATTGTCTTCATGCTAGAAATAGTCCAAGAGCTTGCTACCACCTGGCTTTCTCCTAAAAATGTCTTGCTTCTTCAATAGGGTGCTTAAGTATTTCCAAGAACACAACAGACTATTTTGTGTTCAGAAGATGTTTATTTAGTAGATGGTTCTTACTGAAAGAGGTCTGAAACTAACAATAAGAATTGATTAGGAACAACTGATGGCTCTTGTAGAATGTGATGCCATGAGAAAGTTAACTCTATGTCCTAGAGGTTTTCCCCAAAAAGGAAACCGTTCTCTCTTCTCAGGAGGAAGTGATGAAGATCTAGAAACTGACCTATGTTTTTATAAACTAATTTTTCCTGCACTGAATATTTCATTAAAGACCAAGCAGAAGTCTCCATCATGGGGGGGGATATTAAATTATACCTTAATCCATTAACAATAATATTTAATGTCCAAGGTTTTTAGATGGAGAGGGTACTGTGGACACTCAGTGAGTAAGGCCAGGGAGGGAGAAGGAGCAGTGACATAGAAAAGAAGAGGCAGAACCTCCTCCCATTTTTGTCACAATTGGGATTTGTTAAATATTCTGTTGAGACAAACTCAGAGATCAATCTGATAAGCATAGAAACCTCACCATAATCATGAATGCTTTGTAAAATAATGAATACATTTTTTAGAATATGGAGGGTTAGGTAGGAGCATAATTGCACACTAGATTTTCTCAAAAGAAGCAGTAACTGTCCTCTTTATTCATAGACAAGCAGGAACTACAGTCCTCACATTTCCCAAACAACTAGGTAATCCTGTCACAGACCTGTCCAACAACATCCAAAAGACAAGGACAGCTGACATATCCACTACCCAAAGCTTCAGGAAGCCTATCAGTATCCAAGGAATGAGAGCTACTGAAGAAGAAAAAGCAATTTCCATCACCATATATACCACTGGATCTGCCCCTCTTCAACCCAGTGCTCTCACAGGGTTCACAACTACCTGGAGTGGAGGTACAGTGAATATTCCAGACACTGTTTTTCTGTCATCCACAGACACAGACTCAACTGAGTCATTCTCTGACATGACCATGGGTACAGAAAGAAACCCTAATTTCACTTCCTCAGTTAATATTACCCTTAGCTCAAATGTTTCAGAAAGGATCAGTTATTCATTTGAGGTGCATCCCCCTGTCCTTCAGAGTTAACACTTAGGACAACCATAGTTTTTGAAGAGAGATCCAGCATACTTCTGACCCATGCTTCTGGAATCAGTTTTTCCTCTCGTGGAACTAGCTCCACTGTAGGGACTAGGATGAGCACCAGTTTTCCTCTGACATCATCCTCCACAACTTTAGGTGCTGATGCTTCAAGAACTGACTGTGTGAACCCATGTGATAACCAAAAGCACAATCTCAGAGGAACTTCTGTCCACCACAGAAATAGATTTTAGTCCATCTGTTCTCCCTGCCACTTCTGTGAATAAAGTTTCAACAACTGTACCAGCAGTAATTTTTTCTTAGTCATCTCATCTCCCTTTATAAAGGCAGAATGGACAGAGAGGAGTGGTTTGTCCCCCAGTGCTTTCCCTGAGAACATAAGCACAATGGGCACCACTCATGCTAAATCCATTTCATTCAGAACACTTGATTGGACAGTGTTCAAGCCCTATGAGCTTCTCCATTTGTAGCACAACCTTAACCTTGGAATCCATATTAGAGATATCCATCAAGATGAAAGAAGAAACCCTTAAGGATGTTTCAACAACAGTGGCTTCCACTGAAGCCCCAGACTCCGACAAAGAAACTGAAGCTACCTCTCTTAACTTTGTCATTATTTTTATGACCAATCCCAAGGAGAAAGTCAAAACCATGGACAACACTCAACCAAGAAAAGCCACTATCTAATACTCTGTGATTACACCCATTGGTGGATCAATAACTACCTCTCTCCCAGTCAATTAGATAAGCCCAGTTACGAGACAAGCCTTTTTACCAAAATTATCTCCTGCAAAAGAAACACCATCACCCAAGACAATAATCTCTTGGCCAATCTCCACCTCCAAGCCTCATGCTGGCCGTGCATCCACAAATGCAACCAAGAACATGGTGTCGTCAGCAGTTCAGACACGTGAATATATGACACACAAAGCAAGTAAATATAAAACCAGTACCTTTGGATCTAAGATCAGTAGTGCATCAGTTACTGCTGAAGATAGGAGGCTTTCACTGGCTCAGGGAAGATTAGAAAAACATTGGCTCACAAAAATACAGAAGAAGTAACACTGATTTGGCATATTTACACAGACCATTATGAACATTCAAGTGCAGAAGCCGAAACCAATATGCACCTATCTACTTCACAGCCTGGCCAGTCAACCATGAATTTTTACTAAAGTGCCTTAGAAGGAACATCCATCTCCCTTACAGTTGTAATATCTTTGTCAGAGGAACCCAAGATTTATAACTTTATCACGGAAGTGAAAACCCATAAAGCTGCCTCTTCACCTGGAATTCCACCTGAGTCTTCATTTCTTACTAGAGTGATTAGTTCGGGGTTTCTATAAAGCTCCACTCCAGTTGTCATAACAGAACAGTGGGTGGGGGACAGGCTCACTTCCCAAAGTAATGCCTAGTTTCAGCACCAAGGACAGTGCACAGATATCACCCCGTTGACTGTCACAGACACAGCTGCCAACTCACCTGTTACAGGTTTGTCTAAAGTCAATTCTACAAGAAAGACACATTCTCCCTTAGCAACCACCACTGCATCAGGCTTTACCCAACATCCTACAACTTGCGCTGGAACCCGTCTGGACACCCCACAATCTCAATTTTCAGCTTGAGTTACTTAAGTCAACATAAGTATGAGAACTTTGAGTCCAGTAGACAAAACTACATCTTATCCCAACACATCTTCTTTGGGCGATCAGAAGATGATCACTTCATTCCTTGAAATTTCAGGTATAAATAAGACTCCCAAAAGCCCTGAACTAAGGACACTCTATGTGTTTCCATTATTTCTTTGGAGAAGCCAAGCATACAGACTGACATTAATGTCCCTTTTCCCACCTCTCTGCCCAATCCTGCCTCTACTTTGAACTTGACAACTACAGAATATTCATCATCAACAATTATCACCAGTTTGACTACTCAGAGACACAAGTTCCCAAGAACTCATGCTGGAGCCTGAAACCAGCCCATCCATCTCCATACAGGAATCCTCTGTAGAATCTAAGACAGATAGGGTTAAGCATCCTTGAATGGTCAGCAGCACAAGAGTGACAGTCATGGGAATAACAGCGCTTACCAGCACAAAAGCCAAGCAGAGCTCTCCTTCAACTCTCATCATGCATTTAAAATGTCAGGGCACAGATCTTTAGTAGTAATCACCCCTCCTGAAGTGACTCTAACTCTGAATACAGGTTCCAAGGGATATAACCTAAAGACTCTTATACTAGGAATGACAGCTTCACCCATTTCCAGGAGTGAGGCATCAACAGCCTTCATGACACCATTGACCAATGGCACAAGTGACCAACTTACTGAGGCTCTTAAGTGGAGTCACTCACTCAGCTGATCTAGTAAAAACCACATCTCTGGTGAGTATGAGCAAAGAAACTGGGAACAATTTATCTCCAACTTGTATCCACCCCTCCATGGAGACATTGGCTGATTCTGAGACCACCACAGACACCACAGGTACTGAAGGAATTTATATTTCCACAAATGTCATGATATCCACCATGTGGGAAACCAGTTATGGAATTGAACTACATTCTGCCCCCAACCACCCAGAATCACACAAGGTTGCATCACCAGTGGTCACCAGTGGTTCCTGCCTTCACCATGAGGCCATAAACTTTGACCCTTAAACCTCTGCTTTCCCTAAATTTGCAAGAGTTGATGAAGGGTCTGTTTTCTCACAGACTCATGGACTGAGGCAGACCAGTACATCTCAAAGAATTCCAGCAAAACTGCCGACACAAGTCTGGTGTTTTCCCAAGTGTGCAGTGCTGCTGTGACTGAAGTTACCAGGACTGAGATCACTTCCCCTGACAGAATATATAACCCAAACTGTACTCAGTCAATGGGTGGCACTGACATTCCCAGAAGAACTAACACAAACCATTCTATTTCCCCTCCTGTAGCAGATTCTTTACACATGACCTTCACCGCACCAGGTCTATGTAGGGCTCCAACGAAGAGTACTCTCTCTGGACACCACAACCATAGCTTCCTGGAAACAAAAACACCCTCTGTTGAGACTCATAGTTTTCCACTCTCAGAAATGACAGCTCTCATGAGCAGAAGCTTAGAGGCCCAGTCACAGAAAAGAACTTTGTAGAAGAGACCAAAGCCCTCTCACCCCTGGTGCCTATCCTGTGCTTAACCTCTGCTTCTTCTCCTTCCTCCAAAGCAGAGAGCTCCAGGGCCCCCAATTCTCCTCTGCCTGCCTCAGAACTGAAACCATCCACATCATCTGTGAATATTCAGTCCCAGGAAACCCCAGCCTCACCAAGCACTGCTGCTCCAGAAGATTCCTCCTGGTCCCTGGGCATTGCTGCAGAAGAGGACAGGACCCCTGAGATGGACATCACCACGTCAGTGGCCATGCTACCAAAGGCTACCACATATGACATAACTGGGAATACCACAGATGTAGAGCCCAGCTCAGTGCCAGCTCCTGACAACTCCACACCATTGACAAGTAAGAACCCAGTTCCTGACTTTCTTTGCATTGGGGTTCTGAGCTTTGGAGGATACAATTGAATAAAGAGAAGAGAAAATCTTTTCTGAGATTCCCCTTTTTGTTTCTATATATCTTATAGGGTTAGCCTACTTTCTCTATGTAACTAATGACACTTCCAGAATCCTTGAGTCCAAATTCAGTTCCTTCCAGCCAGAGCACATATTTTCCTTTCCCAGCTATGAAATATGCATGGTAATAATTATAAAAGAATGATAAAATGAAATAAGTAATCAATACAACTTATTTGCATTTGTTAACTAATATGATAATTTATGATATGATTTTTATTGAATAATGAGTCTAAATATGGGAGAAAAAAATTAACCAATGCTAAATTTACATATTATAAGTAACGAAAACAGAATACTACCAAATATATATATATTTTTTGTATTTTTCTGAAGCCGGAAACGGGGAGAGACAGTCAGACAGACTCCCACATGCGCCCGACCGGGATCCACCCAGCACGCCCACCAGGGGGCAACGCTCTGCCCACCAGGGGGCGATGCTCTGCCCCTCCGGGGCGTCGCTCTGTCGCGACCAGAGGCACTCCAGCACCTGGGGCAGAGGCCAAGGAGCCATCCCCAGCGTCTGGGCCATCTTTGCTCCAATGGAGCCTCACTGCAGGAGGGGAAGAGAGAGACAGAGAGGAAGGAGAGGGGGAGGGGTGGAGAAGCAGATGGGCGCTTCTCCTGTGTGCCCTGGCCGGGAATCGAACCCGGGACTTCTGCACGCCAGGCCGATGCTCTACCACTGAGCCAACCTGCCAGGGCAAATATTTTTGCTTGAGACCAATAAATTTAGCAGTCCTATTATCAGTGAGAATCTCTTCAATAATTATTATAAACAGGACATATTATGAGTTTGACTTCATGACAAAGAAGAGAATTATTCCCTGCAATGTGTCTTCTCAGAGACAGATGAGGACATTGCTGAGTCAATGTCTAGTGAGAGTATATCTCATGGACACACATCCTGAAGAAATGCTAGGATGACACTTTTGTCCCTTTTCCTTCAGGGTCTGAAGGGTCTGTGGCAACTGCCAGCATGGAGCTGAGTGAAGGGTCGCAGGGAGGCACCACATGGTCAATGGGTGATCTCACATCTCTGGTGACAGACATTAGTCTGGGTATGTATGATCATCTTCCGTGTATACTATGCTTGAGTCTTTTCTCCTGGTCCCTGGAGTAAAATAATTGATTGCCCAAGCCCCAAGTTCTGGTAGATAATCATAATTTTCTGCTATTATGCCCAGAGGCTATTGATAATAATTTTGAGGATATTTATTGACTTCTAATTATGAAGTGCTTCTACTTGGTAATTTGTATGTGCAAGAGCCAATCACTTAAACCTTAGAGACAGACATAATATCTCTACAAATCAAGTGACTGATTATGAAGGTCCTTCCTATATCAGACATCCTGACTATTACCATGAGCAAGGAAGCCTGGGATGTCTTAGGTTTATTCTGTGGGACAATTTATCACTGAGCTGATTACAATATAAGGCAAAAAATTATAGTCCACTGTTATGGCTTTCAATACATGGCCTGCAGTTGGGAGGGGATGTCTACTTGAGGAGCTTGATTGATGAGCATGGCTATCCTGATTCCCGACAGCAATACTTTGGCATGTCCTTCTACTCTATAGGTGAAATGGATCTGTTCTTTCCGGGTGCGAGAGGTAAAAGAACATGTAAATATATAGGAAATAAGCTGCCTGGGTCTCCCTTCTCCCCTAACTTGTTAAAACCAAGTCACAGAGCTACCTTTCAATTAGAATCACAGTTTTGAGTGAGAGTTTTAGGGAAGGAAGGCGGACATCAGACTAAAACATATTGACTAAAGCTTGAACCCAAGGAAGCAAGATAGAGCAAAAGAAGGGAGAGCCTTTCCTTCTCTCCCCTCACACCTGGGCAGAATCTTTATCCTCCACTCACACATGAAATGTGGTACAGAGGTCCACATGGAGGCCTCACTAATAAAGAAACTTATGGTGCCACAATGAGTTCTGCAAGCCACTCCCAGACCACGCTCATATACCCACCATTAGATGCAGTCATGGATAATATGACCCCTACATAGTCTCCTGCAGGAGCAGACTATGGGCAGAGGATGTGTCCAACTGAGTTGCAAGAAAGGAGGAAGGAGAATCAAAACCAGAAGAATCCCCTTTTTTACCTCTTTGCAAACTTAACAAATGAAGAGCTGCTTCAGTCACAGGTCTGTCCACTAGAAGTCCAGGAACATCTAAAGATACCATAAACCCATGCAGGTTCTTAGTTTTGGTGGAAATGATGGCATGAGAGAAGAAAAGATTACTGTCCAGAATTTGATTTCTGCTTCTGGTTTTTTTTTCTATTAGTGCACTTCTATTTTCGCTTAGAATCTGCAGGTACTTCTAAAGCAAATTCAGTACCTTTTAGTCAAAACCCACCTTTCTCCAGTCCAGATATGAGTAAGCAAGATAATACTTAAAAGGGCAGGTTGAAGGAAGATAACAACTCTTTTTTAAATTAATTAACAGAGTGATTTAACATTTGTATACCTTACAAAGTGGGCACCACAATAAATCTAGTAACCTTCCGCTACTGTACACAGTTATTACAATACTATTGACTGTGTCCCCTATGCTGTACTTCACATCCCCATGACTTATTTTATACCTAAAAGTGTGTACTTCTTAATCCCCTTTCCATTTTCTCCCCAACCCCCACTCTTCAATTTGTCCTCTGTATCTATATGCATTTCTTTCTGTTTTGTTTTGTTTGTTGAATTAGTTTGTTTTTTAAATCCTCCATATAAATGAAATCATGTGTCCTTCTCTGCCTAACTTAATTTCATGCAACATAATACCCTCTAGGTCCATTCATGTAGTCATAAATAATAAGATTTCTTTCTTTCTTTATGACTGAGTAATATTCCATTGCATCTATATTAAATCCTCTTTATCAATTTATTTATTAGTGGACACCTAGGTTGTTTTCATTTCTTGGCTATTCATATAATCTTTCTTTTTTTTTTTTTTTTTTTTTTTTTTTTTTCATTTTTCTGAAGCTGGAAACAGGGAGAGACAGTCAGACAGACTCCCGCATGCACCCGACCGGGATCCACCCGGCACGCCCACCAGGGGCGGTGCTCTGCCCCCCAGGGGGTGATGCTCTGCCCATCCTGGGCGTCGCCATATTGCGACCAGAGCCACTCTAGCGCCTGAGGCAGAGGCCACAGAGCCATGCCCAGCGCCCGGGCCATCTCTGCTCCAATGGAGCCTTGGCTGCGGGAGGGGAAGAGAGAGACAGAGAGGAAAGCGCGGCAGAGGGGTGGAGAAGCAAATGGGCGCTTCTCCCATGTGCCCTGGCCGGGAATCGAACCCGGGTCCTCCGCACGCTAGGCCGACGCTCTACCGCTGAGCCAACCGGCCAGGGCCCAAATAATCTTTCAATGAACATAAGAGTACATATATATTTTTTCAAATTTGTGGGGGGTTGTTTTTTTTGGATGAATACCCAGAATTTGAATTGCTAGGTTATACTGTAGTACAAGTTTTAACTTTTTAAGGCATCTCAGGCATACTGTTTTCCAAAGTGGCTGCACCAGTTTACAATCTTACCACCAAGCACAACAGTTCCCTTTTCTGGACATTCTTGCCAACACTTGTTATTTATTGTCCTTTTCATGACAGCCATTCTGATATCTCATTGTGGGGTGTGTTTGTTTGTGTGGTTTTTTTTTTTTTGTATTTTTCTGAAGTGAGAAGTGGGGAGGCAGAAAAATAGACTCTCACACATGCACCCGACCAGGATCCATCTGGCAAGCCCACTAGGGGGCGATGCTTTGCCCACCTGGGGCGTTGCTCTGCTGCAACTGGAGCTATTCTAGTGCCTGAGGTGGAGGCCATGAAGCCATCTTCAGTGCCCAGGCCAACCTTGCTCCAATGGAGCGTTGGTTGTGAGAGGGAAAGAAAGAGATAGAGAGAAAGGAGAGGGGGAAGGAGGGAGAAGCAGATGGGTGTTTCTCCTGTGTGCCCTGGCCAGAAACCAAACCCAGGACTTCCACACATCAGGCTGATGCTCTACCACTGAACCAACTGGCCAGGGCCTCATTGTGGTTTTGACTCGCATTTCCTTGATGTTGAGTATCTTTTCATGTGTTCATTGGCAATCTACATGTTCTCTAGAGAAACATCTTTTCAGGTCCTCTGCCCATGTTTCAATAGACTTTTTTTATGTTGAGTTGTTATCAGTGATTTATAGATTTTGCATATTAACTCTTATAAGATAAATCATTTGCAAATTTCTTCTGCTATTCAGAAGGTTAAATTTTTGTCTTGTTAATGGTTTCCTTTGCTGTTCAAAATAAGCAATTCTTTTTTTCTTTGCAAGAGAAAGAGAGTGTCACAGTCAGGGACAGACAGATAGGAAGGAAGAGACATGAGAAGTATCAACTCATAGTTGCAGCACCTTAGTTGTTCATTGATTGCTTCTCATATGTACATTGGCCAGGGGATTTCAGCTGAGCCAGTGACCCCTTGCTCAAGCCAGTGACCTTTGGGCTCAAGCCAGTGACCATGGGGTCAGGTCTATGATAACTACGTTCAAGTTGGCAACCCTGAGCTCAAGCCAGATGAGCCCATGCTCAAGTCGGTGACTTCAGGGTTTTGAACCTGGGTCCTCAGTCTCCCAGGCTGAACCTCTATCTACTGCACCACCACATGGTCAGGCAAACTAAGCAATTCTTGATTGCTATTTTTTTTAGCTACAAGTTTTTTTTGTTTGTTTGTTGTTGTTTTTTTTTGTATTTTTCTGAAGCTGGAAACGGGGAGATAGTCAGACAGACTCCCACATGTGCCCGACCGAGATCCACCCAGCACGCCCACCAGGGGGCGACGCTCTGCCCACCAGGGGGCGATGCTCTGCCCATCCGGGGCGTCGCTCTGTTGCGACCAGAGCCACTCTAGCGCCTGAGGCAGAGGCCATAGAGCCATCCCCAGCGCCTGAGCCATCTTTGCTCCAATGGAGCCTCGGTTGTGAGAGGGGAAGAGAGAGACAGAGAGGAAGGAGAGGGGGAGGGGTGGAGAAGCAGATGGTCACCTCTCCTGTGTGCCCTGGCTGGGAATCGAACCCGGGACTTCTGCACGCCAGGCCGACGCTCTACCACTGAGCCAACTGGCCAGGGCTAGTTACAAGTTTTAACTATTATAACATCTGTCCAGAGTTCAGCTGAGCTGGAGTGAGAGCACTGAGCTGCCAAGAGTTGGAATACTCGATTAAAATAACAAGCCAAACGATGAAAATAATCAAGCCCTTAACCACTTACTTTGATAGTATAAGCAAGAGGTAAAACTGAAGACAGCACTAACTCCTCTCTGTTCTATTTTCTCCATGGATTGTCATGTAGTTTGAGGACCAAGGGGATTAGCATAGATGTGAGGGTGGTCTCACTGTAGTGAGAACCTTGAACAAAAAGCTCTTCATATTTTTGGGGCTCAACAGTCAGGAAGATGGGGAGAGGGAAAGCTAAGAGTGAAAAAATACGGAATCAAAATGGGAAAAAGTATCATAAAGTTTTCTCTCTCTGCCCCCTGATAAATCAAGAGAGCACAACAGAGTCACAGCAGAAATACTCCAAATAAGGAGACTGAGGAATGAAATCTCTGGACTGGGAATGCAAATATGCCTAAGAGCAAAGCTGATCAAGAAGAGCCAAAGTCCTTGGTGGCCACACTCTTGAGTGACTGCAACATATGGGCTGTTCACCAAATCTGGTGGAGGGAGGACAGATGTCCTCTTTTATTTTATCTTTTTCCTTAAGGGGAGAAGCAGGGAGGCAGAGAGACAGACTCCTGTATATGCCCCAACTGGGATCCACCTGGCAAGCCTACTAGGGGGTGATACTCTGCCCATCTGGGGCCATTGCTCCATTGCTTGGTAACAGAGCTATTTTAGCTCCTGAGGCGGAGACCATGGAGTCATCCTCAGTGCCCAGGACAACTGGCTCCAACCAAGCCACAGCTGCAGGAGGGGAGAAGAAGAGAGAGAGAGAGAGAGAGAGAGAGAGAGAAAGGAGAAGGGGAAGGGTGGAGAAGCAGATGGTTGCTTCTCTTGTGTGCCCTGACCAGGAATCAAACCCAGGACATCCACACACCGGGCCGACACTCTACCGCTGAGCCAAACAGCCGGGGTCCAGATAGTCTCTTTGTAGCTAATATCCTTGAAGTAATGTCTTGTGGTTGGGTCTGAAAAATCACACATAGGTTTTTAACCAGGAGTCAGATTTCTCAATAACTGCAATAATATTGTGATATTAAATTTAATTTACATATAAATATTTAAAATAAGTGAAGGTATAAAAAGAATGATAAAAACCTTACAGGTTCTAAGGACACAGTTTTGCAAAAGTTCTTCTGCTTGAGACCAACCAAATCAACAAAAAGCTTTTCATTACTTATGCCCATGGTTGAGAGTTTGATTGAATTATTCTTTAATTAAACCTTTAAATCTTTAAATGCCAGATATTACTTAAATGCCTCTCAGAGACAAATGAGGATATTGCTGAGCCAGTGTCCAGTAAGAATGTTCCTCAGGGACTCATATTCCAAGGGGATGGAAGAGTAACACCTCTATTCCCTTCTCCTCCCGGGAGTGGTGGGGCAAGGGCATTGACTCAGGGCGAATATGGAGGCACCGCGTGGCCCATCGGGAACTCCAAATCTCTTATGACTGCGATCAGCCTGAGTAAGCATTAGCATCCTCTCTGTTTCCTTCAAAGCTGTCTCTTTAGGGTCACTGCTCCTCACCTTGGGGGTTAGAAGATGGATTGTTTAAGGAAGAACATAAACTAGGTTTGAAATAGGTTTCTTGGACTTCTTGTCATTCTTTTCTGAGAAAGTTGCTTATTTTTCCTTGAGAATTTATTAACTGAGCAGTTTTATTTTTTCAACTTAGTAATATATATGATTAGTATCTAATTAATTTATCAGGAATAAATGCCACAGAGTAGTTCTCTATACATGTTCTCTAACCCCAGTGTGAAGGATCGCTCTAATTCAGACCATCCTGAATCCTTGCACTCACAGGGAGGACACACACAGACTTGGATAACATAGGCCACTTTTGCTATGTAGGATAAAGGTTCACTATCCTTGGCTAAGATGAGATTCTTAGAGGATGTCCCAGGGGATTGCCCTGCAGGGCACGGCTATTCTTGCCCCTGTGCCACTTAGCTCTTCCACTACAAATAAACAGGAAAAGAATTCACGCAATGAGATTGGAGTTAAGAATATTAAAAATAAAATAATGATCTAATCTTCCTAGTTGTCTTCCTATTCAAATATGCTCTTAAGAGGCTTTAAAGAAAATTAGGGTGTGGAAAGTCTGGTGGACAGGAGAGTAGTAAGCAGAAATAAATAGTTCAGCAAAAAATAACTTAAAAACAGACTTTAAAGCAAAATAATAAAGAAACTTGATAGACAAAGTCAACAATTTAGGGAGACTACATCATACAAATACCACCAATTTAGGGCATTGACAAATAAGATCAATGTAAGATTTCCCTAATTAAATATAATGAGACAAAGAGCTGACTGAACTACACAATTATGCATTTTATTCTGACCCAGCTCCATTTATGATAACATCAGATATGCCCATGGAAACGGCCAGACTCCCGAGCTCTACAATGAAGACGAAGCCTGCAGAGAGGACCCTCACCATCTCTACAGGTCCCCCCGAGGCTGCATCCCAGGGCACCACTCGCCTGGACACACCAACCACAGCCTCCTTCTCAGCGACTCCCTCGGCTGCCACTCCAAGTTTCACACACACAGAGGTGACAGCTCTCATGAGCAGAGGTCCTGAGGATGTCTCAAGGACAAGTCCTTCATTGCTGGAGCAAAGCAGGTTTTCCTCCCAGGAATCTGTTCCAGACACAAAATCACTTCCTCCAGTTTCTCCCACAAAACCAGAGAGGGGCCCCACCTCCCATTCTCCCTGGACCTCACTCCCAGCTCCGGGTCTGCTGACTGCCCAACACATGCTGGGCACAAGCTTGGGCCATAAAGCCCAGTCACCTCCAACTGTGAGGGACAGCATAGTAGTCAACACACCTGCCACCTCTGAAGCCTCCACAGAGAGAGGGGCAACTTCCCTTGTGACCAACAGAGCTGTAAGCAATGTGGGGACCACCAGCTGTGGCAAGAAAACACATCCCTCTGTCCCCTCTGGCAAAGGGCCATCCAGAGTCTCTTCTCCAGTAGATCCTTTTTCGATCCAAAGGGAAACTACAATTTCTACACCAGTGCCTGGCTCTTCTGATACTACAGGATTTGAGACAGAGTCAACATCCTCCACAACCCACGGAACGAGGGAACTCAGCATGTCCCAACCATTGGGCTCAGGCATGGAGACAATAACCGGCTCTTCCAAAACGCCCCCCGAGGGTGCGGACAACATCCCAAAGACTGAGGACAGCATCTCAAGCAGGACATCCGATTTAGTCCCTGCTTTCTCCAAGGTAACATCAGAAACATCCATGGCAATGGCCAGGCTCCCTACCTCTTCCACCCAAACAGAGCCTGCAGAGAGGACCCTCACCACGCCTACAGGTTGGCCAGGGGTTACATTACAGGACACCATTTCCCTGGACACGTCACCCACGGCCTCCCTGCCAACGACAACCTTGGCTGTCATTCCAAGTGTCACCCACACAGAGGTGACATCTCTCAGGAGCACAGGTCCTAAGGATGTGTCAAAGACAAGTTCTTTCTTGGTGAAGGAAAGAGGCTCTCTCTCGTGGGAGTCCATTCCGGCCACAACATCTCCTCCTTCAGTTTCTCCCACAAAACCAGAGAGTCACCCCACCTCCCCTTCTCCCATCACCTCTTTTCGGGCTCCTGGCCTGCTGACTGCCACACAAATGTTGGGAATAAGCTGGGGTTCTTGGACCCAGTCACCTCCAACTGTGAGAGACAGCATGGTACTTGGCACACTGGCCACTTCAGAGGTCTCCACAGACAGAGGAGCAACTTTCCTTTCCAACAACACAGCTGTGACCAATGTGGAAACTACCAGCTCTGGACATGAAACACATTACTCTTTCTCTCCTAACACAGGGCCATCCAGAGTCTATTCTCCAGTGGTTTCCTCTTCCACTGAAAGGGAAACCACCATTTTCAAACCAGTGCCAAGCTCTTCTGACTCTACAGGATTAGAGACAGAGTCAACATCCACCAAGACTTCTGAAATGAGGTCCTCTCACCCAGTAGACTCAGCCATGGAGACAATCACCAGGTTTTACGAAGTGCCCCCAGAAGGTGCCACCAATGCCCCGAGGATGGAAGACAGCTCCTCGAGCCGGACATCTTATTCTGTCCCAGCATTCTCCACAGAAACACCAGACATGCCCACAGCAATGGCCAGGCTCCCTACCTCTTCCACCAAGACAGAGACGACCTTCACCGTGCCTACACGTCCTCCCAAGGTGGCATCACAGGGCACCACAATTCTGGACACATTACCTATGCCCTCTCTGCCAACGCTGACCTCGGCAGTCACTTCAAGTGTCACCCAGCCAGAGGTGACAACTCTCATGAGCAGAGGTTCTGAAGATGTGTCAATGACAAGTCCTCTCTTGGTGAAGCAAAGCAGCTCTTCCTCACTGGAGTCCCTTCCAGCCACAATCTCACCTCCTTCATTTACTCCAAGAATACCAGAGAGTGGCCCCACCTCCCCTTCTCTCTGGACCTCACTTCCAACCCCTGGCCTGCTGACTGCTTCACACTTGTTGGGCACAAGCGTGGGTCCTGGAGTCCAGTCATCTCCTATTGTGAGGGACAACATGGCAGGTGACACACTGGCCACTTCTGAAACCTCTACAGACACAGGGGCAACTCCCCTTGACAAGAACAAGGCTGTGACTAATTTGGGAACCATCAGTTCAGAACAGGAAACATATTCCTCTGTCCCCGCTGGCACGGGGCCATTCAGAATCTCTTCACCAGTGGGTCCCTCTTCCATCCAAATGAAAATCGCCGTTTCCAAACCAGTGCTTGGCTCTTCTGACACTACAGGGTCTGAGACTGAGTCAGCATCCTCCACGAACCCCGGACCGAGAGAGGTCAGCACCTCCCAACCGTTGGACTCAGCCAGGGAGACAATAACCAGATCTTCCGAAGTGCCCCATGAGGGTGCAACTGATGTCCT
Source organism: Saccopteryx leptura (assembly GCF_036850995.1). Taxonomy (NCBI): domain Eukaryota; kingdom Metazoa; phylum Chordata; class Mammalia; order Chiroptera; family Emballonuridae; genus Saccopteryx; species Saccopteryx leptura. Next base: position 285,099 of record NW_027095723.1, read on the forward strand.
TAGGAAGGAGGATAGCACCAACTGGACATTCGATTCGGGCCCTGTTTTATCCACAGTGAAACCAGATATGCCCACGGCAACAGCCAGGCTTCCTACCTCCTTCAACAGGAATGAGCCTTCGGAGAGGACCCTCACCATGCCTACAGGTTCCCCCAGGGTTACATCCCAGAGCACCCCTCCACTGGGCATGTCAAACACGGCTTTCAGGCCAGCGACTCCCTCGGCTGTCACTCCAAATTTTACCCACACAGAGGTGACAACTCTCATGAGCAGAGGTCCTGAGGGTGTGTCTAGGACAAGTTTATCCTTGGTAGAGCAAAGCAGCTCTTCTTCACTGAACTCCATTCCGGACATAACCTCACCTCCTCCAGTTTCTCGCACAGAACCAGAGAGTGGCCCCACCTCCTCTTCTCCCGTGACCTCACATCTGGACCTGGGTCTGCTGACTTCCGCAAACATGTTGGGCACAAGATTGAGTCCTGGAGTCCAATCACCTCCAACTCTGACAAACACCATAGTAGTCGACACACGGGCCACTACTGAAGCCTTCACAAAGAGGGGGGGACCTTCCCTTGTGACCAACACAGCTGTGACCAATGTGGGAACCACCAGCTCTGGACAGGAAACATATTCCTCTATCTCCGTTGGCACGAGGCCGTTCAGAATCTCTTCGCCAGTGGTTCCCTATACCATCCCAATGGAAACCACCGTTTCCAAACCAGTGCCTGGCTCTTCTGACACTACAGGGTTTGAGACTGAGTCAGCATCCACAGCGACCTCTGGACCGAGGGAGATCGGCACCTCCCACCCGTTGGACTCAGCCACAGAGACAATCACCACATCTTCCGAAATGCCCCATGAGGGTGAAACTGACGTCCCTAGGACGGAGTTCAGCTCCTTCAGCCAGACGTCCTTTTCAGGTCCTGCTTTCTCCACAGTGACACTAGACACGCCCACGGCAACGGCCAGGCTCCCTACCTCCTTCAACAGGAATGAGCCTGGGGAGAAATCCCTCACCACACCTGCAGGTTCCCCCGGGGTTACTTCCCAGGGCACCACTCACCTGGACATGTCACCGGTGGCCTCACAGACAGCCACTCTCTCGGCTGCCACTCCATATTTTACACAAGCAGAGGTGACAACTCTCATGAGCAGAGGTCCTGAGGATGTATCAAGGACAAGTCCTTTTTTGGTGGAGCAAAGCAGCTCTTCCTCCTTGGAGTCCATTCCAGCCACAAACTCACCTTCTCCAGGTCATCCTACAAAACCAGAGAGTGGTCTCACCTCCCCTCCTCCCATGACATCACTTAAGGCCCCTGGACTACTGACCACCACACACATGATGAGCACAAGGTCAGGTCCCGCAGCCCAGTCACCTCCAACTGGGAGGGACAGCATGGTAGTCAACACACCGGCCACTTCTGAAGCCTCCACAGAGGGAGCCGCAACTTCCCTTGTGACCAACAGAGCTGTAAGCAACGTGGGAGCCACTAGCTCTGTGCAGGAGACATATTTTTCTGTCCCCGCTGGTACAAGGCCATCCAGAGTCTCTTTTCCAGGAGTTCCTTCTTCCATCCAAATGAAAACTACCATTTTCATACCCGTGCCTGCCTCTTCTGACACTACAGGATTTGAGACAGAGTCAGCATCCTCCAAGACAACCGGACCGAGGGCGCCCAGCACCAGCCAGCCATTGAGCTCAGCCATGAAGTCAATCACCAGCTCCTCTGAAGAGCCCCCTGAGGATGCCACTGATATCCCCAGGACGGAGGACAGCTCCGTCAGTCGGCTGCTCTCTTCAGGCCCAGTTTTCTCCAAGGTGACGACAGACATGCCCACAGCAATGGCCAGACTCCCTTATTCTTCCACCAGAAAAGAGCCTGCGGAGAGGACCCTCACCACCCCTACGGGAACTCCTGGGGCTACATCACAGGACAGTTTTTCCCTGGACACGTCACCCACGGCCTTCATTGCAACAACAGACTTGGCTGTTTCTCCAAATATCAACCACACAGAGATGACAACTCTCACGGGCACAGGTCCTGAGGATGTGTCAAGGGAAAGTCCTTTCTTGGTGGAGGAAAACAGTGCTTCTTCACTGAACTTCGTTCTGGACACAACCTCACCTCCTCCAGTTTCTCCCTCAAAACCAGACAGTGGCCCCACCTCCCCTTCCTCCATGACCTCATATCTGGCCCCAACCCTGATGACTGCCACATACAAGTTGGACACCAGCATGATTCCTGGAGGTGAGTCACGTCCTGCTGTGAGGGACAGCATGGTAGTAGACACACAGGCCACTTCTGAGACCGCCACAGTCAAAGAGGCATCTCCTTCTGCCACCAACACAGCTGTGACCCATGTGGGAGCCATAACCTCTGGACATGAAACACATTACTCTGTCCATCCTGGCACAGGGCCATCTCGTGTCTCTTCTCCAGTGGTTCCATCTTCCATCCAAATGAAAACCACCATTTCCACACAAGCGCCTGGCACTTCTGACATTACAGGATCTGAGACAGAGTCAGCATCGGCCACAACAAGCAGACCAAGGAAGACCGGCACCTCCCAAACATTCAACTCAGCCACAGAGACAATCAATGTCTCTTCTGAAATGTACTCTGAAGGTACAATTAATGTCGCCAGGCCAGAAGATACGTCCTCCAGCAGGACGATTTATTCAGGCTTTGCTTTTTCCACGATGACATCAGACATGCCCAAGAAAATGGCCACACTACCTACCTCTTCCACTGGGACAGAAGCAGTGGAGAGGACTCTCACCATGACTGAAGGTTCCTATGCAGGGACCTCAAGGAGCACCCCTCTGCTGGACACATCAATCACGGCCTCTCCCCCAGTTAATCCCTTGGCTGTCACTCCAAGTTTTACTCATGCAGAGGTGACAACTTTCATGAGCAGAGATCCAGAGGACGTGTCAAGGACAAGTCCTCTCTCGGTGAAGCGAAACAGCTCTTCCTCACTGGAGTCTCTTCCAGCCACAATCTCACCTCCTTCAGTTTCTCCAAGAATATCAGAGACTGGCTCCACCTCCCCTTCCCCATTCACCTCACTTCCGGCCACTGGCCACCTGATTGCTTCGCACTTGTTGGGCACAAGCTTGGGTCCTGGAGACCAGTCACCTCCTACTGTGAGGGACAGTATGGTAGTCACCACACCAGCCACTTCTAAGACATCTTCACACACAGGAGCAACTCCTCTTGCCAAGAGCAAGGCTGTGACCAATGTGGGAACCAGCAGCTCTGGACAGGAAACATATTCCTCTGTCCCCGCTGGCACAAGGCCATTTAGAATCTCTTCACCAATGGTTCCTTCTTCTATCCAAAGGGAAACCACTGCTTCCCCACCAGTGCCTGGCTCCTCTGACACTACAGGTTTTGAAACAGAGTCAGCATCGTCTTTGAGCCCTGGACAGAGTGAAACAAGCACCTCCCAGCCTATGTGCTCAGCCATGGAGACAGTCACCGGATCTTCCCAAGTGCCCCCTGAGGGTGTGACCAACATCCCCAGGATGGAGAATACGTCCTCAAGGAGCACGTTTTATTCAGACCCGTTTTTCTCCACGAGGACACCAGACATGCCGAAGCCAACAGCCAGGCTCCCTACCTCATCCACAAGGTCAGAACCTGCAGAGAGGACCCTCACCATGCCGACGGCTTCCCCTGGGGCTACATCACGAAACACCCCTCCCTTGGACTTATCAGCCACAGTCTCCTTTCTGGTTACTTCCTCGGCTGTCACTCAAACTTTAACCCACGCAGAAGTGACATCTTTCCTGGGCACAGGTCCTGAGTATGTGTCAAGGACAAGACCTTTCTTGGAGCAGGAAAGCAGTTTCACTTCGCCAAATTTTGTTCTGGACACAACCTCATCTCCAGTTTTTCACATAAAACCAGAGAGTGGCTCCACCTCTTCTTCTCCTGTGACCCCACATCAGGTCACAGGCCTGGTGACAGCCCCACACAAGTTGGGCACAGTCTTGGGTTCTGGAGTCCAGTCACTAACTGCAGTGAAGGAAACCATGACAGTCTACACACCAGCCACTTCTGAAGCTCCCAAAGACACAGGGGCAACTCGTTTTGCCTACAACACAGCTTTGACCTATGTGGAGACAAACAGCTCTAGAAATGAATCACATTCCTCAGTCACTCTTGGCACAGGGCCATCCAGAGTTTATTCTCCAAGAGTTCCCTCTTCCATCCAAAGGAAAATCGTCATTTCCACACCTGTACCTGGCTCTTCTGACACTACAGGTTCTGAGACAGAGTCAGCATCATCCACGAACCCCAGACTGAAGAAGACCAGCACCTCCCAGCCTCTGGGCTCGGACATGGAGATAATCACCATCTCTTCTGAAGTGCCCCATGAGGGTGCGACCAACATCCCCAAGGTGGAGGAAACTTCCTCCAGCAAGACGTTTTATTCCTGCCCTGTTCCCTTCGTAGTGACACAAGACATGCTCATGTCAATGGCCAGGCTTCCTACCTCATCCACCAGGACAGAGCCGGTGGAGAGGACCCTCATCACACCTTCTGGTCCCACTGGGGCTGCATCTCAGAGCACCACTTTCCTACACACTTTACGCATGGCCTCCTTGAAAGCAACAAACTTGGCTATTACTCCTAGTTTAGCCCACGCAGAGGAGACAACTCTCATGAGCAGAGGTCCCCATGATGTATCATGGACAAGTCCTTCCTTGGTGAAGCAAAGCAGCTCTTTATCCTTGGAGTCTATTCAGACCACAACTTCACCTCCTTCAATTACTCCAGGAAATCCAGAGAGTGGCCCCACCTCCCCTTCCCTCTGGACCTCACTTGCGGCACCAGGCTTGCTGACCTCCTCACACATATTGGGCTCAAGCTCAGTTCCTGCAGCCCAGTCACCGCCAGGTGCGAGTGACAGCGTGGTAGTCGACACACCGGGCACTTCCGTAGTATTTACTCAGAAAGGGGCAACGCCCCTTGTGACCAACAGAGCTGTAAGCAATGAGTGGACCACCAGCTTCGGGCAGGCAACATATTTTTCAGTCCCCGCTGATAGGTCTCCTAGTGACTCTTCTCCAGTGGTTCCTTCTTCCATCCACAGTGTAACCACCATTTCCATACCAGTGCATGGCTCTTCTGACACTACAGGACTTGAAACAGAGTCAATATCTTCCATGACCCCCGGACTGAGGGAGACCAGCACCTCCCAGCTGTTGGGATCGGCAACAGAAAAAATCACCAGCTCCTCGGAAGTGTCCCCTGAGAAAGCGACCAACATCCCCAGGAATGAGAACAGCTCCTCAAGCAGGATGTTCTATTCAGGTCCTGTTCCCTTCACTGTGACGCAAGACATGCCCAAGGCAACGGCCAGGCTTACTACCTCTTCTACCAGGACAGAACCTACAGAGAGGAGTGTCACCACGCCTTCAGGTCCCTCTGGGGCTGCATCAAATGTCACCGGTCATTTGGACACATCAACCTTGGCCTCCCTCCCACTTACTTCCCCGGCTGACACTCCAAGTTCCACCCACACAGAGGAGACAACTCTCATGAGCAGAGGTTCTGAGGATTTGTCAAAGACAGATTCTGCCTTGGTGGTGCAAAGCAGCTCTTCCTCGCAGGAATCTGTTCCGGCAGCAAACATACCTCCTCCAGTTTCTCCAGCAAACCCAGAAAACGGCCCCACCTCCCATGCTCCCATCACCTCACTTCTGGCTCCTCACACGCTGACCGCCTCTCACATGTTGGACACAAGCTTGGGTTCTTGGGCCCAGTCACCTCCAACAGTGAGGGACACTACTTTCATTGACACACAGGATACTTCTGAACCCTCCAAAGACACAGGAGCAACTTTTTTTTCCACCTACACAGCTGTGGCCAATGTGGGAACTATCAGCTCTAGACACAAAACACATTCCTCTTTCTCTCCTGGCACAGGACCAGCCACAGTCTCTTCACCAGTGGTTCCCTCTAACATCCAAATGGAAACCACCATTTCCACACCAGTGCCAAGCTCTTCTGACACTACAGGATTTGAGACAGAGTCAGCATCCTCCACAACTACCGGAACGAGGAAGACCAGCATGTCCCAATCATTGGGCGCCAAAGAGACAATCACCAGCTTCTACATAGTGCCCCCCGAGGGTGGGACCGACGTCCCCAGAATTGAGAACAGCTCCTCGAGAAGGACATCCTTTTCAGTCCTGGTTTCCTCCACAGTGACACCAGACATGCCCAAGGCAGCAGCCACGCTCCCTACTTCTTCTGCCAGGACAGAGCCGGTGGAGAGGCCTCGCACCACGCCTACAGGTCCCTTTACACCGACCTCAAGGGGCACCCCTATGCTGGACCCATCAAGCACGGCATCTCTGCCAGCTTCTCCCTCAGCTGTCACTCCAAGTTTTACTCATGCAGAGATGACAACTCTCATGAGCAGAGGTCCTGAGGATGTGTCAAGGACAAGTCCTCTCTCGGTGAAGCGAAGCACCTCTTCCTCACTGGAGTCCCTTCCAGCCACAATCTCACCTCCTTCAGTTTCTCCAAGAATACCAGAGAGTGGCTCCACCTCCCCTCCTTCGGTCACCTCATTTCCAGCCACTGGAAACCTGACTGCTTTACACTTCTTGGGTACAAGCTTGGGTCCTGAAGCCCAGTCACCTCCTACTTTGAGAGACAGCACAGCAGTCGACACACTAGCCACTTCTGAAACCTCTACAGACACAGGAGCAACTCCTCTTGCCAAGTACAAGGCTATGACCAATGTGGGAACCAGCAGCTCTGGACAGGAAACATATTCCTCTGTCCCCAGTGGCACAAGGCCATCCAGAATCTCTTCACCAGTGGTTCCCTCTTCTATCCAAAGGGAAACCACCGTTTCCCCACCAGTGCCTGGCTCCTCTGACACTACAGGGTTTGAAACAGAGTCAGCATCGTCTTCAGCCCCCAAACAGCAGAAAACAGGCACCTCCCAGCCTATGCGCTCAGCCATGGAGACAATCACCGGATCTTCCCAAGTGCCCTTTGAGGGTGTGACCGACATCCCCAGGATGGAGAATACCTCCTCAAGGAACAAGTTTTATTCAGGCCCTGCTTTCTCCACGATGACACCAGACATGTCCAAGTCAACGGCCCGGCTCCCTAGCTCATCCACAAGGTCAGAACCTGCAGAGAGGACCCTCGCCATGCCGACAGGTTCCCCTGGGGCTACATCACGGAACACCCCTCCCTTGTACTCATCAACCATGGCTTCCTTCCTGGCTACTCCCTCAGCTGTCACTCCAACTTTAACCCACGCAGAAGTGACATCCTTCCTGGGCACAGGTCCTGAGTCTGTGTCAAGGACAAGTCCTATTATGGTGCAGGAAAGCAGTTCTTCTTCGTCAAATTTTGTAGTGGACACCTCACTTCCTCCAATTTTTCTCACAAAACCAGAAAGTGGCTCCATCTCTTCTTCTCTTGTGACCTCACATCAGGTCACCGGCCTGGTGCCCACACCACACAAATTGGGCACAACCTTAAGTTCTGGGGTCCAGTCACCGGCTACAGTGAGGAAAATCACGGTAGTCAACACACCAGCCACTTTTGAAGCTCCCAAAGACACAGGGGCAACTCATTTTGCCTACAACACAGCTTTGACCTATATGGGGACAAACAGCTCTAGAAATAAAAAACATCCCTCTGTCCCTCCTGGCACAGGACCATCCAGAGTCTATTCTCCAATAGTTTCCACTTCCATCCAAAAGAAAATCGTCATTTCCACACCAGAACCTGGCTCTTCTGACACTACAGGTTCTGAGACAGAGTCAGCATCATCCACAAACCCCAGACTGAAGAAGACCAGCACCTCCCAGCCTCTGGGCTCGGACATGGAGACAATCACCAACTCTTCTGAAGTGTTCCCCGAGGATGCGACTGATATCCCCAGGATGGAGGACAGCTCCTTCAGTCAGATGCCCTATTCAGGCCCAGTGTTCTCCACGGTGACGACAGACATGCCCACAGCAATGGCCAGACTCCCTAAATCCTCTACCAGAAAAGAACCTGCGGAGAGGACTCAAACAACGCCTACAGCAACTCCCGAGGCTACATCACAGGACATTATTTTTGCAGAAATGACAGCCATTGCCTCCATTTCAACAACAAACTTGGCTGTCCCTCCAAATATCAACCACGCAAAGGTGACAACTCTCATGAGCAGAGATCCTGAGGACGTGTCAAGGGCAAGTCCTTTCTTGGTGAAGCAAAGCAGCTCTTCCTCACTGGAGTCCCTGCCAACCATAATCTCACCTCCTTCAGTTTCTCCAAAAACTCCAGAGAGTGGCTCCACCTCCCCATCTCTCATCACCTCACTTCTGACCACTGGCCACCTGACCGCTTTAAACTTATTGGGCACAAGCTTGGATCCTGGAGCTCAGTCACCTCCTACTGTGAAGGACAGCATGGTAGTCAACACACCGGCCACTTCTGAAACATCTACACACACCAGACCAAGAACTCTTGCCAAGAACAAGGCTGTGACCAATGTGGGAACCAGCAGCTTTGGACAGGAAACATATACCTCTGTACCCTCTGGCACAGGGCCATTCAGAATCTCTTCACCAGTGGTTTCCTCTTCTATCCAAAGGGAAACCACCATTTCCCCACCAGTGCCTGGCTCCTCTGACACTACAGGTTTTGAAACAGAGTCAGCATCGTCCTTGACACTCGGACAGAGGAAAACAATCAGCCTCCAGCCTATGCGCTCAGCCACAGAGACAATCACCAATTCTTCTCAAGTGCCCACTGAGGGTGTGACCGACATCCCCAGGATGGAGACTGCCTCCACAAGGTTTTATTCAGGCCCTGCTTTCTCCATGATAACACTGGACACGCCCAAGCCAACAGCCAGGCTCCCTACCTCATCCACAAGGCCAGAACCTGCAGAGAGGACGCTCACCTTGCCTACAGTTTCTCCTCGGGCTACATCACGAAACATTCCTCCCTTAAATTCATCAACCACGACCTCCTTCCCGGCTACTCCCTCGGCTGTCACTCAAACTTTAACCCACGCAGGAGTGACATCTTTCATGAGCACAGGTCCTGAGTATGTGTCAAGGACAAGTCCCTTCTTGGTGCAGGAAAGCAGCTCTTCTTCATCAAATTTTGTTCTGGACACAACCTCATCTCCTCCAGTTTCTTTAACAAAAATGGAGAGTGTCTCTACCTCCTCTTCTCCCGTAACCTCGCATCAGGTCACACTGAAGACGACCCCGCACAAATTGGGCACAACCTTAGGTTCTGGGGTCCAGTCACCAGATACAATGAGGGAAATCACTGTAGTTAACACACCAGCCACTTCTGAGGCTTCCAAAGACACCGGAGCAACTCGTTTTGCCTACAACACAGCTTTGACTTATGTGAGGACCAACAGCTCTAGAAATGAAACACATCCCTCTGTCCCTCCTGGCACAGGGCCATCCAGAGTCTATTCTTCAATAGTTCCCTCTTCCATCCAAAGGAAAATCACTGTTTCCACACCTGTACCTGGCTCCTCTGACACTACAGGTTCTGAGACAGAGTCAGCATCATCCACGAACCCCAGACTGAAGGAGACCAGCACCTCCCAGCCTGTGGGCTCAGACGTGGAGACAATCACTATCTCTTCTGAAGTGCCCCATGAGGGTGCGACTGAAATCCCAAAGTTAGAGGAAACTTCCTCCAGCAAGATGTTTTATTCAAGCCCTGCTCCCTTCATGGTGACACAAGACATACCCATGTCAACGGCCAGGCTTCCTACCTCATCCACCAGGACAGAGCCAGTGGAGAGGACCCTCATCACACCTTCTGGTCCCACTGGGGCTGCATCTCAGAGCACCACTATCCTGAACACTTTGCCTATGGCCTCTCTGAAAGCGACAACCTTGGCTATCACTCCTAGTTTAACCCACACAGAGGAGACAACTCTCATGAGCAGAGGTCCTGAGGATGTATCACGGACAAGTCCTACCTTGGTAGGGCAAAGTAGCTCTTCATCCTTGGAGTCCATTCAGACCACAACTTCACCTCCTTCAATTACTCCAAGAAATCCAGAGAGTGGCCCCACCTCCCCTTCCCTCTGGACCTCACTTGCGGCACCAGGCTTGCTGACCTCCTCACACATATTGGGCACAAGCTCAGTTCCTGCAGCCCAGTCACTGCCAACTGTGAGGGACAGCATGGTAGTCAACACACCGGGCACCTCTGAAGCTTTCACAGAGAGAGAGGCAACTTCCTTTGCAAGCAGCAGAGCTGTAATCAATGTGGGAACCACCAGCTCAGCACAGAGAACATACTATTTGGTCCCCGTTGAAACAAGGTCATCCAGAGTCTCTTCTTCAGTGATTCCTTCTTCCCTCCAAAGGGAAACCACCGTTTCCACACCAGTGACAGGTTCTTCTGACATTACAGGATTTGATACAGAGTCAGCATCATCCACGACCCCTGGACCGAGGGGGACCAGCACCTCCCAGCCATTGGGCTCAGTCAAAGACACAATCAGTGGCTCTTCTAAAGTGCCCCACAAGAGTGCGACTGATGTCCCCAGGATTGACGACAGCTCCTCGAGGAGGACATCCCTTTCAGTTCCTGCTTTAACCACGGTAACACCAGATATGCCCACGGCAACAGCCAGGATCCATACCTTCTCCAACAGAAATGAGCCTGTGGAGAGGACTCTCACTGTGCCTACAGGTCCCCTTGCAGCTTCCTCATGGGGCACCCCTCTGCTGGACACATCAAGCACAGACTCTACTACAGCGACTCCCTTGGCTGTCACACCAAGGTTTACCCATGTAGATGTGACAACTCTCATGAGCAAAGGTTCTGAGGATGTGTCAAAGACAAGTCCTATCTCGATGAAGCAAAGCAGCTCTTCCTCACTGGAGTCCCTTCCAGCCACAACCTCACCTCCTTCAGTTTCTCCAAGAATACCAGAGAGTGGCTCCACCTCCCCTCCTTCAGTCACCTCACTTCCGGCCACTGTCCAACTGACCACTTCACACTTGATGGGCACAAGCGTGGGTCCTGGAGCCCAGTCACCTCCTACTGTGAGGGACAGCACAGTAGTCGACACACCAGCCACTTCTGAAACATCTACACACACAGGAGCAACTCCTCTTGCCAAGAACAAGGCTGTGACCAATGTGGGAACCAGCAACTCTGGACAGGAAACATATACCTCTGTTGCCACTGGCACAGGGCCATCCAAAATCTCTTCACCAGTGGTTCCCTCTTCTATCCAAAGGGAAACCACCATTTCCCCACCAGTGCCTGGCTCCTCTGACACTACAGGTTTTGAAACAGAGTCAGCATCATCCTCGACCCCTGGACAGAGTGAAACAAGCACTTCCCAGCCTATACACTCAGCCATGGAGACAATCACTGGATCTTCCCAAGTGCCCCCTGAGGGTGTGACCGACATCCCCAGGATGGAGAATACCTCCTCAAAAAGCACATTTTATTCAGGCCCGTCTTTCTCCACGAGGACACCAGACACGCCCAAGCCAACAGCCAGGCTCCCTACCTCATCCACAAGGTCAGAACCTGCAGAGAGCACCCTCACCATGCCGACAGGTTCCCCTGGGGCTACATCACGAAACATTCCTCCCTTAAATTCATCAACCACGACCTCATTCCCGGCTACTTCCTCGGCTGTCATTCCAACTTTAACCCACGCAGAAGTGACATCTTTCCTGGGCACAGGTCCTGAGTATGTGTCAAGGACAAGTCCCTTCTTGGTGCAGAAAAGCAGCTCTTCTTTGCTAAATTTTGTTCTGGACACAACCTCATCTTCTCCAGTTTCTCTAACAAAACCAGAGAGTGGCTTCACCACCCCTTCTCCCATGACCTCACATCAGGTCACAGGGCTGGTGCCCACACCACACAAATTGGGCACAATGTTAGGTTTTGGGGCCCAGTCACCAGCTATAGTAAGAAAAACCACGGTAGTCAATACACTGGCCACTTCTGAAGCTTCCAAAGACACAAGGACAACTCGTTTTGCCTACAACACAGCTTTGACCTATGTGGGAACAAACAGCTCTAGAAATAAAAAACATCCCTCTGTTTCTCCTGGCACAGGGCCATCCAGAGTCTATTCTTCAATAGTTCCCTCTTCCATCCAAAGAAAAATCACTGTTTCCACACCTGTACCTGGCTCTTTTGACACTACAGGTTCTGAGACACAGTCAGCATCATCCACAAACCCCAGACTGAAGACCAGCACCTCCCAGTCTCTGGGCTCGGATGAGGAGACAATCACTATCTCTTCTGAAGTGCTCCATGAGGGTGCGACCGACATCCCCACGGTGGAGGAAACTTCCTCCAGCAAGATGTTTTATTCAGGCCCTGCTCCCTTCATGGTGACACAAGACATACCCATGTCAACAGCCAGGCTTCCTACCTCATCCACCAGGACAAAGCCGGTGGAGAGGACCCTCATCACACCTTCTGATCCCACCGGGGCTGCATCTCAGAGCATCACTTTCCTGAACACTTTACCCATGTCCTTCCTGAAAGCAACAACCTTTGCTATCACTCCTAGTTTAACCCACACAGAGGAGACAACTCTCATGAGCAGAGGTTCCGAGGATGTATCATGGACAAGTCCTTCCTTGGTGGAGCAAAGCAGCTCTTTATCCTTGGAGTCCATTCAGACCACAACTTCACCTCCTTCAATTACTCCAAGAAATCCAGAGAGTGGCCCCACCTCCCCTTCCCTCTGGACCTCACTTGTGGCACCAGGCTTGCTGACCTCCTCACACATATTGGGCACAAGCTCAGTTCCTGCAGCCCAGTCACTGCCAACTGTGAGGGACAGCGTGGTAGTCAACACACCGGCCACTTCTGAAACATTTACAGAGAGAGGGGCAACACACCTTGTTATCAACAGAGCTGTAAGCAATGAATGGACCACAAGCTCTGGGCAGGAAACTTATTTTTCAGTCCCCGCTTGTAGGTCTTCCAGTGCCTCTTCTCCAGTGGTTCCCTCTTCCATCCAAATGGCAACCACCATTTCCACACCAGTGCGTGGCTCTTCTGACACTACAGGATTTGAAACAGAGTCAGTATCTTCCACGACCCCCGAACCGAGGGAGACCAGTACCTCCCAGCCGTTGGGATCAGCCACAGAGACAATTACCAGCTCTTCCGAAGTGCCTGCTGAGAAAGCGACCAACGTCCCCGGAACTGAGAACAGCTCCTCAAGAAGGATGTTTTATTCAGGCCCTGCTCTGTCCAAGGTGATGCCAGACACGCCCAAGGCAACAGCCAGACTCCCTATTTCTTCCACCAGGACGAAGCCTGATGAGGGGACTGTTATCATGCCTACAGGTCCCTTTGCAGTGACCTCAAGGCACACCCCTTGGCTGGACACATCAAGCATGGCCTCTCCCCCAGTTACTCCCTCGGCTGTCACTCCAACTTTTACTGACACAGAGATGACAACTCTCATGAGCAGAGGTCCTGAGGACATGTCTAGGACAAGTCCTCTCTCGGTGAAGCAAAGCAGCTCTTCCTCACTGGAGTCCCTTCCAGCCACAATCTCACCTCCTTCAGTTTCTCCAAGAATACCAGAGAGTGGCTCCTCCTCCCCTTCTCCTGTCACCTCACTTCCAGCCACTGGCCACCTGACCGCTTCATACTTGTTGGACTCAAGCGTGGGTCCTGGAGCCCAGTCACCTCCTACTGTGAGAGACAGCACGGCAGCTGACACACCAGCCACTTCTGAAACCTTTACAGACACAGGAGCAACAACTCTTGCTAAGAATAAGGCTGTGACCAATGTGGGAACCAGCAGCTCTGGACAGGAAACATATTCCTCTGTCCCCGCTGGCACAAGGCCATTTAGAATCTCTTCACCAGTGGTTCCCTCTTCTATCCAAAGGGAAACCACCGTTTCCCCACCAGTGCCTGGCTCCTCTGACACTACAGGTTTTGAAACAGAGTCAGCATCGTCTTTGACCTCCGGACAGAGGGAAACAAGCACCTCCCAGCCTATGCGCTCAGCCATGGAGACAATCACCAGCTCTTCCCAAGTGCCCCCTGAGGGGGTGACCGACATCCCCAGGATGGAGAAAAGCTCTTCAAGGAGCAAGTTTTATTCAGGCCCTTTCTGCACAATGACACCAGACACGCCCAAGCCAACGGCCCAGCTCCCTAGCTCATCCAGAAGGTCAGAACCTGCAGAGAGGACCCTCACCATGCCGACAGGTGCCCCTGGGGCTACATCATGGTTTGACTCATCAACCACGGCCTCGTTCCCGGCTACTCCTTCGGCTGTCACTCCAACTTTACCCCACGCAGAAGTGACATCTTACATGAGCAGAGGTGCTAAGTATGTGTCAAGGACAAGTCCTTCTTTGGTGGAGCAAAGCAGCTCTTCCTCCTCGGAGTACATTCTGGACACAAATTCACCTCCTTTAGTGTCACCCACAAAACCACAGAGTGGCCCCACCTCCCATTCTCCTTGGACCTCACTTCTGGCCCAGGACCAGCTGACTGCCTCACACATTTTCCACACAAGCTCAGGTCTTACAGCCCAGTCACCACGAACTGTGAGTGACAGCATGGTAGTTTACACACCAGCCACTTCTGAAGCTCTCACAGAGAGAGGAGCAACTCTCCTTGTGACCAACAGAGCTGTAACCAATGTGGGGGCCACCAGCTCTGGGCAGAAAACATATTTTTCGGTCCCTGCTGGCAGGTCTTCCAGTGTATCTTCTCCGGGGGTGCCCTCTTTCATCCAAACAGCAACTACCATTTCCACACCAGTGACAGGCTCTTCTGACTCTACAAGATTTGTAACAGATTCAGCATCATCCATGTCCCCCGAACCAAGGGAGCCCAGCACCTCCCGGCCATTGGGCTCAGCCACAGAGAGAATCACCGGCTCTTCTGAAGTGCCCCCCGAGAAAGCGACCAACATCCCCGGGACTGAGAACAGCTCCTCAAGCAGGATGTTTTACTCAGGCCCTGCTTCCTCCACTGGGACACAAGACACGCCCAAAACAATGGCCAGTCTTTCTACTTCTTCCACCAGAACGGAGCCTACAGAGAGGACTGTCACCACCCCTACAGGTCTCCCTGGGGCTACATCACAGATCACCGATCAGCTGGACACATCAGCCATGGCCTCCCTCCCACTTACTTCCCCGGCTGACACTCCAAGTTTCACCCACGCAGAGGAGACAACTCTCATGAGCAGAGGTTCTGAGGATTTGTCTAGGACAAATTTTTCCTTGGTGGTGCAAAGCAGCTCTTCCTCGCAGGAATCTGTTCTGGCAACAAATTTACCTCCTCTAGTTTCTCCAACAAATCCAGAAAGTGGCCCCACCTCCCATGCTCCCATCACCTCACTTCTGGCTCCTCACCAGCTGACTGCCACAGACATGTTGGGCACAAGCCTGGGTTCTTGGGCCCAGTCACCTCCAACAGTGAGGGTCAGCACTGTCGTTGACACACCGGACACTTCTGAACCCTCCGTAGACACAAGCACTACTTTTTTTGCCACCAGCACAGCTTTGACCAATGTGGGAACCATAAGCTCTAGACATGAAATACATTCCTCTTTCCCTCCTGGCACAGGACCATCCACAGTCTCTTCACCAGTGGTTCCCTCTAACATCCAAATGAAAGCAACCAGTTCCACACCAGTGCCCGGTTCTTCTGACACTACAGGATTTGAGACAGAGTCAGCATCCTCTATGACTGCCGGAATGAGGGAGACTAGCACCAGCCAGCTGTTGGGCTCAGCCAAGGAGACAATCACCAGCTCTTCCAAAGTGCTCTCTGAGGGCATGACCAACATTCCCAGGATGGAGGACAGCTCCATCAGGACGTCTCTTTCAAGACCTGCTTTCTCCACGGTGACATCAGAAATTACAACAGCAATGGCCTGGCTTCCTACCTCTTTCGCCATGACAGAGCCTGTGGAGAGGGCCCTCACTACACCTACTGGTCATTCCAGGACTGAATCACAGGAGAACACTCCCTTAGACACATCAGCTATTAACTGCGGGCCAGCGACTCCCTCAGCTGTTATTTCAAGTGTCACCCAAACAGAGGTGACATCTTTCATGAGCCGACGTCCTAGGTATGTGTCAAGGACAAGTTCTCTCTCGGTGAAGCGAAGCAGCTCTTCCTCACTGGAGTCCCTTCCAGCCACAAACTCACCTCCCTCAGTTTCTCCAAGAATACCAGAGAGTGGCTCCTCCTCCCCTTCTCCCGTCACCTCACTTCCGGCCACTGGCCACCTGACTGCTTCACACTTGTTAAGCACAAGCTTGGGTCCTGGAGCCCAGTCACCTCCTACTGTGAGAGACAGCATGGCAGTCGACACACCAGCCACTTCTGAAACCTTTACAGACACAGGAGCAACAACTCTTGCCAAGAATAAGGCTGTGACCAATGTGGGAACCAGCATCTCTGGACAGGAAACATATACCTCTGTCCCCACTGGCACAGGGCCATCCAGAATCTCTTCACCAGTGGTTCCCTCTTCTATCCAAAGGGAAACCACCGTTTCCCCACCAGTGCCTGGCTCCTCTGACACTACAGGGTTTGAAACAGAGTCAGCATCGTCTTCTACCTCTGGACAGAGTGAAACAAGCACCTCCCAGCCTATGCACTCAGTCACAGAGACAGTCACCAGCTCTTCCCAAGTGCCCCCTGAGGGTGTGACCGACATCCCCAGGGTGGAGACTGCCTCCACAAGGAGCACATTTTATTCAGGCCCGTCTTTCTCCACGAGGACACCAGACATTCCCAAGCCAACAGCCAGGCTCCCTACCTCATCCACAAGGTCAGAACCTGCAGAGAGGAACCTCACCATGCCGACAGGTTCCCCTGGGGCTACATCACGGAACACCCCTCCTTTGTACTCATCAACCACGACCTCCTTCCCAGCTACTCCTTCGCCTGTTACTCCAACTTTACCCCACGCAGAAGTGACATCTTTCATGAGCACAGGTCCTGAGAATGTGTCAAGGACAAGTACTTCTTTGTTGGAGCAAAGCAGCTCTTCCTTGCAGGAATCCATTTTGGCCACAACCTTACCTCCTACAGTTTCTTCCAGAAAACCAGAGATTGGCTCCACCTCCACTTCTCCTGTCACCTCACTTTGGGCTCCTGGCCTGCTGACTGCCACACACATGTTGGGCACAAGCTTGGGTTCTTCGGCCCAGTCACCTCCAACAGTGAGGAACACCAGGGTAGTTGACACACCAGCCACTTCTGAAGTCTCCACAGACACAGGAGCAACTCCTTTTGCTACCAACATAGCTGGGATCAACATGGGGACCATCAGATCTGAACATAACACATATTCCTCTTTCCCTCTTGACTCAGGGCCATCCGGAGTCTCCTTTTCAGTGGTTCTACCTTCCATCCAAATGAAAACCTCCATTTCCACACCAGTGCCAGGCTCCTCTGACACTACAGGATTTGAGACAGAGTCAGCATCATCCACAACTACTGGACCAAGAACCTTCCAATCATTGGGCTCAGCCATGGAAACAATCACTGACACCTCCAAAATGCCCTCCAAGGGTGCCACCTACGGCCCCAGGATTGAGGACAGCTCCTCTAGAAGGACATTCTTTTCAGTCCCCGCTTTCTCAACAGTGACACCAGACATGACCTCAGCAACAACCAAGCTCTCTACCTCATCCACTATAAGAGAACCTGCAGAGAGGACCTTCACCACTCCTACAGGTCAGTCTGGGGCTACATCACAGGGCACAACTGCCCTGAAAACCTCACCCATCACCTCCCAGACAGCAACTCCGTTGGCTTTCATTCCAAGTTTTCCACAAGCAGAGATGACAACTCTCATGAGCACAGGTCCTGAGGATGTGTTAATGACAAGTCCTTCTTTGGTGGAGCAAAGCAGCTCTTCCTCTTTGGAGTTCATTCTGGCCACAACCTCACCTCCTTCAGTTTCTCCCACAAAACTAGAGAGTAGCCCCACCTACTCTTCTTTCTGGACCTCACTTCCGGCCACTGGTCTGCTGACCACATCACACATCTTGGGCACAAGCTCAGGTCCTACAGCCCAGTCACCTTCTACTTTGAGGAACAGCATGGGAGTTGATACATCAGCCACTTCTGAATCCTCCAAAGAGAGAAGGGCAACTCCCCTTGTGACCAACAGAGCTGTAAGCAATGTGGGGACCACCGGCTTTGGGCAGAAAACATATTTTTCATTTTCTGTTAGTACAAGGCCATCAAGGATCTCTTCTCCAGTGGTTCCCTCTTTCATCCAAATGGAAACCACCGTTTCCACACCAGTGACAGGCTCTTCTGACACTACAGGATTTGAGATGGAGTCAGCATCCTTCGTGACCCCTGGAATGAGAGAGACCAGCACCTCCCAGCCTTTGGCCTCAGCCACGGAGACAATCACTGACTATTCTGAAATGCCCCTTGAGAAAGTGACCAACATCCCTAAGACTGAGGAAAGCTCCTCCAGCAGGATGTCTTATTCAGGCCCTGCTACCTCCACTGTGACACCAGACATGCCCATGGCAACGGCCTGGCTCTCTACTTCCTCTACCAGGACAGAGCTTGCGAAGAGGACCCTCACCACGCCTATGAGTCAGCTTGAGGCTACATCACAGGACACCACTTTCCTGGACATATTGACCACAACCTCCCATCCAGCGACTTCCTCAGCTGTCACTCCAAGTTTCACCCATGCAGAGGTGACAACTCTCATGGGTAGGGGTCCTGAGGGTGTGTCAAGGACAAGTCCTTTCTTGGTAGAGGAAAGCAGCTCTCCTTCACTGAACCATGTTCTGGACACAACTTCACCTCCTCTCGTTTCTCCCACAAAACCAGAAAGTGGCCCCACCTCTCTTTCTTCCATGACATCACTTCAGGATCCTGGCCTGTCCAGCCCACACATGGTGGGTGTAAGCTTGGGTCCTAGAATCCAGTTTCTTCCAACTGTGAGGGACTCCACTATGGTCGATACACTGACCACTTCTGAAGCCTCCACAGATACAAGGGCATCTTTCCTTCCCGCCAACACAGCTGTGACCAAAATAAAGCCCTCCAGTTCTTGGCATCAATTAGATTCTCTTGTTTCAATATCTTCTGAATCCTCTCAGGTGGCGTTCCCTTTGGCTACTTCTTCTTCCATAGAGTCGACCACTGTCTCTACATCAGTGCCTCTGTCCTTTTCAACCTCAACATTGCAGACATTGCCACTTTTGCCTCTGACTTCTCGTTCTAATTTGATAGTTACAGCCTTGAAATTTAGCCCAGCTCTATCCCCACATGTACCTTCTCCTTCTCTGTCTCCTCATCTTTTGAAAAATCCCAGTACTGCTGATACTGATATTCTGTCCTCAGTTGGGACAATGTCTGATGACTCTTTGATACCCTCTTCGTCAGAAGCCATGGTTTCCTCAGTATCAACTGGAGTTTTATGTGCCAATTCTGGAGGCTGCTCTCTCAGTCCATTTTCTCGAACAGAACCAGGTTCTGGGTATGCTTCTCTGTCTACCATTGCAAGGAGCCTGTCCTCATCAGCTTCAACATCATTCTCTTCAACCTTTACTACCACTGACTCTTCAACCAGCCAAGATTTTCATGGGATGACATACCCACCAACCACCTCAAATACAGTAGACACCACTCTTGGTGCAAAGAGTAGCACTACTGATGGACCTTTGGTTGTGGTCAGTAATCAAGGAAGTTGGACCCAGACAGTCGGAACATCTTTATTACCCATTATGGATACCAGAATAACAGAGACCACGGACTTTGGAATGATGACAAGTGTTTCTCAAGTTTCTCCACACTCAACACAGTTCATAAGTAAGGACCCAGATAATTATTTGTTGCAGGGTTGTCCATGTGTTGTAGGATATTTAACAGTATCCCTGTCCTTTACTCACCAGACACTTATAGTACCCTCCACATACACACAGTTGTGACAGCCAACATTCCCTTAGACCGAGATCCACTGAATTAGAGTATTCTTGGTCAGGACCCTTCCAAGATGGACTTTCCCCCTCTTGTCCTGTCTTTCCACTTTGGATCCCACACTGAAATCCAATTATGAAGTGAATATAAACAGTGGTTTTTAACAGGTTTAGGATGCACACAAAACCTAGTTCTGATTTCTGACACTATGACTCAGCAGCTGTGTGACCCTGGAAAATCATGATCTCTGAGGTTCTGTTTTTCTCCTCTGTAAAAGGCAATGATACAGTGTGAAGTCAACATTCTGATCATGATGACAGAGAAAGGATGCCACGCGCTTTGTAATTGCTCAGCAGCAGCAGCAGCATCACCATACATATATCAATCACTTTAGAATGTCTACTCTCAGCAATGTGTATTTCAGGCTATTCTCAACAACCCAGCATCATGGCTTCACTGTGAGCATCAAAAATCCCCTTCTTTCTGTCTGTCTCCCTGGGCCAGGCTCCAGTAGGCTTTGTGATCTCTGTTGAGAAGCTTTTAGGTAGTTCTTCCTCCTTCCCGTGAGCCAGTTTCTTTTTTTAAAATTAATTTTAATGGGGTGACATTGAAAACTCAGGGTACATATGTTCAGAGAAAACATCTCTAGTTTATTTTGACATTTGCTTATGCTGCATTCCCATCACCCAAAGTCTAATTGTCTTTTGTCACCTTCTATCTGGTTTTCTTAGTGCCCCTTCCCTCCCCCAATCCCCTCCCTCCCCTACCCCCAACCCCATAACCCCCACACTGTTGTCCATGTCTCTGAGTCTCATTTTTATGTCCCACCTCTGTATGGAATCATATAGTTCTTAGTTTTTTCTGATTTACTTATTTCACTCAGTATAATGTTATCAAGGTCCATCCATGTTGTTGTAAATGATCCGATGTCATCATTTCTTATGGCTGAGTAGTATTCCATAGTGTATATGTACCAAAGATTTTTAATCCCCTCGTCCACTGATGGACATTTGGGCTGTTTCCAGATCTTCGCTATTGTGAACAATGTGCTATGGTGTTCTAGGGGTATATTCCTAAAAGTGGGATAAATGGATCAAAAGGCAGTTTGAGTTTTAATTTTTTGAGGAATCTCCATACTGTTTTCCACAGTGGCTGCACCAGTCTGCATTCCCACAAGCAGTGCAGGAGGGTTCCCTTTTCTCCACATCCTCGCCAGCACTTATTCTGTGTTGTTTTGTTGATGAGCGCCATTCTGACTGGTGTGAGATGATATCTCATTGTGGTTTTAATTTGCATTTCTCTAATGATTAGTGATGTTGAGCATTTTGTCATATGCTATTGGCCATCTGTATGTCCTCTTTGGAGAAGTGTCTATTCATTTCTTTTGCCCATTTTTTTATTGGATTGTTTGTCTTCCTGGTATTGAGTTTTACAAGTTCTTTATAAATTTTGGTTATTAACCCCTTATCAAACGTATTGTCAAATATGTTCTCCCATTGTGTAGTTTGTCTTTTATTCTGTTCTTATTGTCTTTAGCTGTGCAAAAGCTTTTTAGTTTGATATAGTCCCATTCGTTTATCCTGTCTTTTATTTCACTTGCCCGTGGAGATAAATCGGCAAATATATTGCTGTGAGAGATGTCAGAGAGCTTACTGCCTATGTTCTCTTCTAAGATGTTTATGGTTTTACGGCTTACATTTAAGTCTTTTATCTATTTTGAGTTCATTTTTGTAAATGGTTTAAGTTGGTGGTCTAGTTTCATTTTTTTGCAGGTAGCTGTCCAATTTTCCCAACACCATTTGTTGAAGAGGCTGTCTTTACTCCAATGTATGCTCTTACCTCCTTTGTCAAATATCAGTTGTCCATAAAAGTGTGGGTTTATTTCAGGGTTCTCAGTTCTGTTCCATTGATCTATATGCCTGTTCTTATGCCAGTACCAGGCTGTTTTGAGTGCAATGGCCTTGTAGTATAACTTGATATTTGGAAGAGTGATACCTCCCACTTTATTCTTCCTTTTCAAGATTGCTAAGGCTATTTGTGTTCTCTTTTGGCTCCATATAAATTTTTGGAATTTGTGTTCTATATCTTTGATGTAAGTCATTGGTATTTTAATTGGTATTGCATTGAATTTATAAATTGCTTTGGGTAATATAGACATTTTAATGATGTTTATTCTTCCTAACCATGAGCACGGTATATGCTTCCACTTGTTTTTATCTTCCCTGATTTCTTTTATCAATGTTTTATAATTTTCCGAGTACAAGTCTATTTTTTTTTTTTTTTACAGAGACTGAAAGAGAGTCAGAGAGAGGGATAGACAGGGACAGACAGACAAGAACGGAGAAAGCTGAGAAGCATCAATCATCAGTTTTTCATTGTGACACCTTAGTTGTTCATTGATTGCTTTCTCATATATGCCTTGACCATGGGCCTTCAGCAGACCAAGTAATCCCTTACTCAAACCAGCGACCTTGGGTACTAGTGAGCTTTGCTCAAACCAGATGAGCCCGCGCTCAAGCTGGCGACCTCAGGGTCTTGAACCTGGGTCTTCTGCATCCCAGTCCAATGCTCTATCCACTGCGCCACCACCTGGTCAGGCCCCGAGTACAAGTCTTTAATTTCCATGGTTAAACTTATTCCTAGGTATTTTATTTTTTTTGGTTGCAATGGTGAAGGGGATTGCTTCCTTAAATTCTCTTTCTGACAGTTCATTGTTAGTGTATAAAAATGCCTCTGATTTCTGAGTATTAATTTTATATTCTGCCACCTTGCTGAATTCATTTATCAGGTCCAGTAGTTTTTTGACTGAGACTTTAGGATTTTCTATATACAATATCATATCATCTGCAAATAATGATAGTTTCACTACTGCTTTTCCAATTTGGATGCCTTTTATTTCTTCTTCTTCTCTGATT
Source organism: Saccopteryx leptura (assembly GCF_036850995.1). Lineage (NCBI taxonomy): Eukaryota > Metazoa > Chordata > Mammalia > Chiroptera > Emballonuridae > Saccopteryx > Saccopteryx leptura. The sequence goes on from NW_027095723.1 coordinate 307,960, forward strand.
GCTGTGGCTAGGACTTCCAGAACTATGTTGAATAAGAGTGGTGAAAGGGGGCATCCCTGCCTTGTTCCTGATCTTAAGGGGATTGCTTTTAATTTTTGCCCAATGAGTATGATGTTGTTTGTGGGTTCATCAGAGATGGCCTTTATAATGTTGAGGTATGTTCCCTGTATTCCCACTTGGCTGAGGCGTTCCCAGTGCCTGCCCACTGGGGCTGTTGCTCTGGTTTCTGCCTCTCCTTTACGGGAGTGGCTCTGGTCACATACTCAGGTGTATAAGCCTCAGTGGCCTTGGCCTTTGCCCCGCCCCTGCGGGTGGCGTTATGCTCAGCCCTGAGGGCAGGGGTGAGCACTTTTGCTCAGCTGCAGGTCTCTGCCTGATTCCAGGCTTTTGCCCTGCCCCTGCAAGAGGAGCTCACTGGTGGGATGACTGCAAGCCTTGGCTCCAGAGGCCAGGTGGGACTGCATGCCCATGCTCAGTAGTGGGACTCCGCCTGTTTTGGGCTTCTGGCTCTACCCCCGTGGGAGGAGCCAGCTCCCAAGTCAGGCCACAAGCCTCGGTTCTGCGGGCGGGGCAAGGCTGTACTCCTGCGCCCTTGCTCAAGGGTGGGTCTCTGCCCCTTCTGGGGCTCCTGCTCTTCCCCCACAGGCTGGATTGCAGGTGGCCTGCAGCTGGGCTTGACCACTTTTGCATGTCCCCTCTTCCCCAGCCAGGCAAGATTGAGCTCACACTTGGGCATCAGTGGTGGCCAGCCAGCTTCCGCCCTTGCCGACAGAACCATGCTTTTGCGTCCCGCCACTGCCTGCCCCTGGGCGAGCCCTCAGCCGTGTGGGTGGGGGCACTGCAGCTCAGACCCTAAGACTCACTACTGTAGTCCCGAAAGCTCCCTCCTTCTAAGTGACTCTGCTCTGAGTGCCGCAGGAGAGTTTGGCTGGTGCCCTGCTTCCTTTTGCTGGTATTGCTGTTTCCAGGGGAAATATTCACTTCAGATTTGGGGAGTGACTCATCCCAGGGGTTAGGGTGGCTGTCCCTCAAAGTATTTCTTTCTGTGCCTCCTAGATTACACCCTCTTCCTGCTACTCCAGTTCCTCTCCTCTCTCCCCATCCCCTGAGTCCCCAGGTGAGTGGTTGTGAGAGAGTTTTTCTGTGCGGTCCCTTTAAGAAGAATCCTGGGTCTGAGAAATCAGTGTCTTTCTCACAAACAGTATCCTGTCTTGTTTCCAGCTAAATACTGTCCATACACCTCTTCTAGGCTCTGGGGCTGCAGACTGGGGCTTTGTTCCTGGGACTCAGGACCCTCCCCTCTCTGCTAAACTCACTTCCTGCCACGTGAGTCTCTCCCGGCTGCCTTTCGCTCTGGGGAGCTGGGCAGCCCTCTCTGCATTTCTGCTTTTCCTACCAGTCTCAGTGTGGCTTCTTCAGTGTTCCTTGGTTGAAAAGCCCTCTTAGTTTAGTCCAAAGTTGGTTTTTCCAGATGATGACTCTTAAAATTAGTTTGTAATCCACTTTGGTTCTGGGAGGTGGAAGTTGGTATGTCCACCTACTCCATCGTCATCTTGTCAAACCTCATGAGCCAGTTTTTGAAGCCCTGCTCAGTAGTTTTTGTCTCAGCCAATTACACTTTACTCTTCCTTAGATGCTGCCTTCCAGTTACATTGGCCAAGAAGTGTGGTTCCTGGCAAATTTAATTAAGTAAATTTAATTTTATTTAGTAGTAAAATTATAAAAAGTAGAAGTAGTAGTAACAGTTGTAATAGTAGTGGTAATAACAGTAGTAATATTCTAGTAATATTAACAGTAGTAATAACTCTAGTAATATAACAGTAGTAATAACTCTAGTGGTCATAGTAATATTAGTAATAACAATAGTAATAGATGGGAATAATAGTAGTGACAGGCCCTGACTAGTTTGCTCAGTGGTAGAGCATCAGCCCAGCATGTGGATGTCCCAAGTTTGATTCCTGGTCAGGGTACACAGGAGAGGTGCCTATCTGCTTCTCCACCCATCTCCTTTCACTTCTCTCTCTCTTTCTCTCTCCCTTCCCCTCCTGCAGCCATGGCTCAATTGGAGTGTGTTGGCCCTGGGCACTGAGGGTGGCTCCATGGCCTCTATCTCAGGCTCTAAGAAGAGCTAGGTTGCTAAGCAATGGAGCAATGCCCCAGATGGGTAGAGCATCTCCCCCTAGTGGGCTTGCTGTGTGGATCCCAGTTCGGGCACATGCAGGAGTGTCTCTCTGCCTCCCCTCCTCTCAGTGAATAAAAAAAATTAAAATTAATAAAAATAGTAGTGACAGGATCTGGCCAGTTTGCTCAGTGGTAGTTGTCTTAGAGCATCAGCCCAGTGTGTGGAAGTCCCAGGTTCGATTCCCGGCCAGGGCACACAGGAGAAGCACCTGTCTGCTTCTCCACCCTCCCCTTCTTCTTTCTCTCTGTTTCTCTCTTCCCCTCTCTCAGCCAAGGCTCCATCAGAGCAAAGTTGGCCTGGGCACTGAGGATGGCTCTGTGGCCTCCGCCTCAGGCACTAGAATGGCTCCAGCCACAATGGAGCAACACCCCAGATGGGCAGAGCATCGCCCCCTGGTGGGCTTTCCAGGTAGATCCCGGTCAGGTGCATGAGGGAGTCTGTCTCTCTGCCTCCCTGCTTCTCACTTCAGAAAATAAAATAGTAGTAACAGAAGTAACATTAGACAGCAGCAGTGGTAGTAATAATGGCAATAATAATGGTAATAACAGCAGCACTAATGGTAGGTAGTAGTGGTAGTGTTAGTAACGGTAGTAATAGTAGCAACAGCAGTAATAATAGGAAGTAGCAGTGATAGTAGTAACAACAGAAATGGTAGGTTGTAGCTGTTGTACTAATAACAGCAATAGCCATAATGGTAGGTGGTAATAACAATATTAGTAACAATAATAATAACAGTAATGGTAGGTAGTAGCATGATAATAACAGTAATAATAACGGAAGTAATGGTAGGGAGTAGCAGAGGTAGCAGTAACAATAATAGTAGTGGATAGTAGCCGTGATAACAATAACAGTAATAAGACTAGTAGTAGTTATAAATCTCTTATTGTGAGCCAACAGGCACTGTTCTGGGTGTATTTTTATCAACACTCTGAAATGACCACTATACTTATCCTTACTTTGTAGATAAGAATATGAAGACCTAGCAAGAATTGGTAAAGTATCCATCCATTTAGAGGAGGAGTCAGTATCTTAGTACGGGACTCTCTTATTCCAGAACCCAAGCTCTTAAGCATAATGATACATGATCTCTCTCAAGCAAGAGGAGACTTTTCTATGTATATATCCATCCATGTGTCCATTTACTAATTAATTCACTAATTCAACAAATATATGTTGGGCACCTACTATATGCCAAGCAAGCAGACAGACACTAATAGCTATTGCCAAGGATACTGTGAGGTGTCGTGCTGTACAGGTTCAGATTCAGACAATATAATACGGAGATAATGAGAAGAGAGAGATGAATTCTGACATGAATTTATAAAGGTAGATTTGAGCTGAGGTTTGAAGTAGAACAGAAAGTTAGGAATCTGATGAAAGATGGTCGCATCAAGCCGAGAAAACTGTTTTAACAATGACTCAGAGGATGGAGAGTACAAAAACATCTGGGAGAAGGGAGTGGTCAGCTTAGGAGTTATGGCCCCAGATGATACGGGGAGGCAGAGGAATGTCAGTCACAATTCCTTTTCCCATTCCGGAAGCATTGCAAGTACTTTTGGGGCAGAGACATTTCTCTCCTTTTCTTCATGTGGAGAAAGAAAAAAAAAAGCTCTTAAAAAGCTCTTACCAATCCAGTAAGTGGTAATAATCATCCTGTCCAAATTGTGTGTTTGTCCCACAATTCACAGGACTTGCCACAGGCAGGACAGAGCGGGCACAGACCACTACCACAGCAACTTTGACCACCAGCGTCTCTGCTTCCACTTCGGGAATGCTGACTCCCCTCAGGACATCAGGTGAAACGGCCAGCATGAGCACAAGAGTGATCATTACAACCCCAGACGTTTCCCCTGATGTTCCAGAGATGACAGCCTCCTTGGCCACCAACCCTGTAGAAGAGACCAGCATAGCAGTTTCCAGGGCAATCCCATACATGTTCAGTAGAAGCTCAGTGAGCACAACCACACTGGTCTTTAGTTCTGGGGCAGAGACCAGTACAGCTATTCCAGCTCTGACTGTTTCCTTTGGTGAGCCAGAGACCACAACTTCATGGGTCTCCCATCCTGTGGAGACTAGCTCAACTGTTTCCAAGGCAACCCTGAATGTTTCCCACAGTGAATCAGACAACACACCTGTAACAGCTATTAGTTCTGCAGAGGAAGTCAGTTTAGCTGTTTCAACTACAACTGTCTCCCCTGGTGTACTGGGGAAGACGACCTCACCAGTTACTAGTCTTGGGACAGACACAAGTATGTTTATTTCAACTCTGACTGGTTCTCCAGATGAACTAGAGACTACAGCCTCCACAGCACAGAGCAGTTCATCCATTGCTATTTCAATTGTCTCCCCTAGTACACCAGGGTTGGTGACATCCCTGGATGTTAGTTCTGGAGCAGAGAACAATACGGCTGTTCAGATTCTGACTGAGTCCCCTGGTGAGCCAGATACAACAGTGTCACTGGTTAACCATCCTGGGGCACAGACCAATTCAGTCATTTCAACTCTGACTTTCCCCCCGGCTATATCAGGACTGACAATCTTACAGGTCACCAGTTCTAGCGCGGAGACTAGTACAGCTTTTCCAACACTGACTGATTCTCCACACAAGCCAGAGACAGCAGCCTCATGGGTCACCCATCCTAGGACAAAAGCCAGTTCCACTGTTCCAATTATGACTCTCTCTCCTCGTGAACCAGATACAACAGCTTCATGGGTCCATTCTTCAAACACCAGCACCCCCATTTCCAGAAAAAATCTGAATTTTTCCCATAGTGAATTAGACACCATATCTTCAACAGCCACCAGTCCTGGGCCAGGACTCAATCCAGCCATTCCGATGACAACTGCCTCGCCTGATGTGCCGGTTATGGTGACCTCCTCGGTCACTAGTTCTGGAACAGGGACCAGTACAACTTTTTCAACTCTGATTGAGTCCCTACATGAATCGGATACAAAGGTGTCCTTGGTCAGCCCTCCTGCAGAGTCCAGCCCAACTGTGCCCAGGACAGCTCCCAGTGTTTCCCATAGGGACTTGGACAGCACACCCTCAACGGCCATCAGTCTTGGGACAGAATCCAGTTTAGCAGTTCCAAATGTACCTATAACTCCTGGTGTACCAAATATGGTGACTTCACAGGTTACTAGTCCTGAGACAGATGTCAGTAAGGTTATTCCACCTCTGACTTTTTCTCCTACTGAACCAGCATCCACAACCGCATGTGTTACCCATTCTGGAGCACAGACTAGTTCAGCTGTGCCGACTATGACTGGTTCTCCTGAAGTATCAGGAGTAGTAAGCTCACTGGTCACCAGTTCTGGGACAGAGACCAAAACAACTTTTCCAACTGTGACTGACTTCCCACATGAACCAGAGACCACAGCCTCACAGTTTAATCATTTTGAGACAGAAGCCAGTTCAGCCAGTCTAACTCTGACTGTTTCCCCTGGTGAGTCAGATACAAGAACCCCTTTGGTCACCCATTCTGCAAATACCAGCACAATTTCCCCCAGAACAACTCCTAGTGTTTCTCACAGTGAATCAGACAGCACAACTTCAATGGCCACTAGTCCTGAGGTGGAAACCAGTTCAACTGTTCCAGCTAAGACTGCGCAACCTGTTGTACCAGGGGTGGTAACCTCACAGACCACTAGTTCTGGGGCAGAGATCAGCACAACTCTTTCAACTTTGACTAATTCCCAAGTTCATCTGGAGACCACAGACTCATGGGTCACACAATTTCAAACTAAAGCCAGGTCAGCTGTTCCAACTCTGAGTGTATCCTCTGGTGTGCCAGATACAACAGATGCCATGGCTACCCGTCCATCAGAGACCAACCCAATTGTTTCCCAAACAACTTTCGGTGTTTCCCATAGTGAATTAGACCACACAGTCTTAACAGCCATGAGTCCTGCGGCAGAATCCAGTTCAACTGTTCTAGCTAGGACTGGTTCACCTGGTATACCAGGAGTGGTGACCTCACAGGCTATTAGTTCTAGAGCAGAGACAAGTACAACTTTTCCAATTCTGACCATTTCCTCAGATCAACTGGAGACCACACCTTCATGGACCATCCACCATGGGATAGAAACCAGTTCAGCTGTTCCAACTCTGACTGATTCCTCTAGTGAGCCACATACAACAGTCTTATTGGTCAGCCACCCTGCAGAGACCAACCCCACAGTGTCCAAGACGATGCCTAATTTTTCCTACAGTGTATTAGACAGCACAACCTCATCAGTCACCAGTCTTGGGACAGATGCCAGTACAGCTATTCCAAGTCTGACTCTCTCTCCTGGTGAACGAAAAGCCACAGCCTCTTTGGCCACTCATCCTGAGGTGCAGACCAGCTCAGCCATTCCATCTCCAACTGTCTCCCCGACTGTGCCAGGGCTGGTGACTTCCCTGGTTACTAGTTCTGAGGCAGAGACCAATACAACTATTCCAACTCTGACTGATTCCCCACATAAGCCAGAGACCACAGCCTCATGGGTCACCTATTCTAGGACAGAAGCCAGTTCTATTGTCCCAACTTTAACTATCTCCCCTGGTGAGACAGGTACAACAACAGCCTCATGGTTGCATTCTTCAGGGACCACTACACCTGTTTCTAGAACAACTCCAAATTCTTCCCATAGTGAATCAGCTAGCACACCCTCAATAGCCATGAGCCCTAGGGCAGAAGCTGGTTCAGTAATTTCAACTACAGCCTTCTCCCCTGGCGTATCAGGGATGGTGACCTCATTGATTACAAGTTCTAGAGCAGAAACAAGTACAACTTTTCCAACTCTGACTGATTCTCTGCATGAGCCAGAGACCACAGCCTTACAGAGTACCCATTCTGAGACAGAAGCAAGTTCATTTGTTTTAACTCTTAAAACAGGGACTGTTTCCCCTAGTGGGCCTGATACAACAGTTTTCTTGGTCACTCATTCTGCAGAGAACAGCCTAACAGTTCCCAAAACAACCCCCAGTATTTTCCATAGTGAATCTGAACCCACACCCTCCGTGGCCACTGACTTTGGGGCAGAAGCAAGTTCAGCTCTTCCAACTCCAACTCTCTCTCCTGGTATATCAGATGAGGTGACCTCACAGGCCACTATTTCTGAGACAGATGCCAGCTTGGCTATGCCAACTCTGACTCTTTCTTCTGGAGAACCAGCAACAACTTTATTGGCCACTCGCCCCAGTGCAGAGACAAGCATAAATTTTCCTGCTTCAACTGTTTTTCCTCATTTACCAGATACCACAGCCTCACCATCCATCCCACCAGGGTTGGACATTAGTATGGCTCTTCCAACTAAGACTGTTTCCCTTGGTCCACCACCAAAGACATCCTCTCTCTTCACCACACTTGTGAATGAGGCCAGCAGAGTTGATCAGCATCCAACAGTCTTGCTAAGTGTTCCTGTGGAAACTTCACTCTCCCCCCGTCCTGGGACAGACCTCAGCGCAACAATTTCAACTTCAACTCTTTCCCATGGCTTATCAGAGAGCACAGGCTTCCCGGCAACCAGCCCCGCATCAGGGACCAGCACAGATGTCCCAGCTCTGACTGTTTCTCCTGGTGTCCTGGAGCCTGCCAGTGCCCATGCAACCACCAGTGAGCTTTTTACTGCAACTTCCTGGAGCACACAAACCTCCCAACCAACAACCTCAGTTGGACTTCCAGAATTTTCCAAGGCCATTACACAGGGCACCATGACCTCAATTGCACCTAAAATCACTCACGAAGAATCAAGTCCAACCACTATCATGATAACTACAACTCTTGCGACCACTAAATTAGCTGTCACAGGTTCAGGCTCCACTGTGGCCGAGACTACAACCACTTTTAGTACACTGTCCGAAAGGTCCTTTGTCCCTGTGACCACACCTGAGATGTCTACCTTGGCCTATGTGAGCATGACTTCAGGAACAAGTAAGAATAACTTTTGTATTCTTTCTTTTTCTTTCTTTCTTTCTTTCTTTCTTTCTTTTTCTTTCTTTCTTCCTTTCTTTTTTTCTTTCTTTCATCTATCTATTTATCTATTATCTATGATATGTAGTTTAACCATTTACATGTACAATTTAAATAGTTAAATTACAATGGCATTAATTACATCTACACTGTTGTGTAGCTATCACCACTATCTATTTCTAAGACATTTTATCCCCCTAAATAGAATCTGTTTATCTTGTTATTAAACAATAACTCCCCCTTCCTCCCACCCCCTACCCAGTCCCTGACAACCTCTAATCTCCTTACTGTCTCCATGAATTTTTCTATTATAGATATCTCATATGTGAAATATTGTACAATATATCTGTCCTTTTGTGTCTGCTTATTTTAGTTAGCATGTTTTCAGGGTTCCTCCATGCTGCAGTATGTATCAGAACTTGATTCTTGTTTACAGATTAATAATATTCCATTGTGTGGCTAGACCATATTTTATCTGTCCATTTATCTATTGACAGAAAATCAGGCTGTTTCCACCTGTTAGCTACTGTGCATCTTGCTGCTACGAACCTGGATGTACACATATCCATTTGAGTCCCTGCTTCCAATTCTTTGGGGTATATGCAGCCAGTCCTCAGAGATAACATTGATTTGTTCCACATCGTTCCATTATAACATTGATGAGACGTCATATGAACTTAACTCTTTTTTATACCAAGTAGCTTATGGTAACATTGGTTTCTTTATACATTCTTCCACTTAAAGACCCAGAACCTATTGACATTATGTACTAAAAAAAGGACTTGGTGGTCATTTGGTGTAGGAGTTTGCCAGAGCTGTTATAACAAATTACCATGACCTGGGAGGTTTCAACACAGAAACTTATTCCGAAGGCTGGAAGGGAGAAGGGCCATAACATACGCTTTAGAGCAGCGGTTCTCAACCTGTGGGTCGCGACCCCGACGGGGTCGAACGACCAAAACACAGGGGTCGCCTAAAGCCATATAATAAAATATGTATTTTCCAATGGCTTTAGGCGACCCTTGTGTTTTGGTCGTTCGATCCCCTCCGGGGGCGCGACCCACAGGTTGAGAACCGCTGCTTTAGAGCCACCCCACATGAGGGTGAAGAAGCTGGGGTCTTTATTCTCCATCTACCACCCCTCATTGCTACAGGGTTGCTCTCTGGGCCTGATCATTTCCCCAAGACAGAGATGCAGGTTCTTGTTAGGTTAAAGCTGCAGGTGGCCGGTTCACTGGGGAAGGGGAAAACCTCCTGTCAGCTTCTCTTGGAAACTGATGGGTCAGTATAAACCCCTGACTAGGTCTGACCTGGAGAGAATCCCTGCGGACTGCCTTGTCCCGTATGAGATGGCTGACTGGCTGAGCCCCTTCCCGGGTTTGTGGGTGGGCACTGGGGAGAGTCGAACCGGAAATACAAGGCTGGTGTATCCAGAAGCATTGTTTATTTAAAATGCTTGGGTGAGGCCCTGGCCGGTTGGCTCAGTGGTAGAGCATCGGCCTGGCGTGCAGGAGTCCCGGGTTTGATTCCCAGCCAGGGCACACAGGAGAAGCGCCCATCTGCTTCTCCACCCCCCCCCCTTCTTCCTCTCTGTCTCTCTCTTCCCCTCCCGCAGCCGAGGCTCCATTGGAGCAAAGATGGCCCGGGCGCTGGGGATGGCTCCTTGGCTTCTGCCCCAGGCGCTAGAGTGGCTCTGGTCGTGGCAGAGCGACGCCCCGGAGGGGCAGAGCATCGCCCCCTGGTGGGCAGAGCGGCGCCCCATGGTGGGCGTGCTGGGTGGATCCCGGTCGGGTGCATGCGGGAGTCTGTCTGACTGTCTCTCCCCGTTTCCAGCTTCAGAAAAATACAAAATACAAAAAAAAAAAAAAAAAAAAAAATGCTTGGGTGCAAGCATGCTGAGATGGACCCAAATGCCATGTCAGCCCTGGAAAGAGTTGGAGAAAGGTATTTATAGTTTAGTTAGGGGTTTTGGAAAAAGCTGCTGACATCACTGCCTCTATAGGTACAAAGTAATATTGTCCATATGTGGATTGGAGAGGCACCTCAGTTTCTCCAAATTCTTTATCTCCCAGCTCAACTATCTAAAGGAGGCCTGTGCTAGTTCAAAAGGTCCTGGGTCGGCCTGGCAGGCGGAGGCTTCAGGCAAGCCAGTCCCCCACCTCCCACTGGTTTGCTCTGTCCTTGGAATGGCTGGGTGGGGAGGGGGGGTGCTGATCCCTTAGAAAACTGCTATCATCTGGGCCTGTAGGCTGGCTTTATTGTGATTTAAACTCTTCTAATTGTCAGGTCCCTTCCCACTGTAAGGTTTCCCTGACATTTCTACATTTCAAAGTGAAGGCAGAAAGCCATTAAGCAAGAGAATAGCAAGCCAATTAACTACAACCTCACGGTGAGGAAGGAAATGTTCTGCTTTGAGCCTGGCTGAGGCGAGTTTTAGTTTTAAAGGGGACTCTAGTTTTAAAAAGCTACCCTGACCCTGAACCTTACAGTTCCGGCATGTGCTGAGATGCTCAGAGTCCAGGGGAAGTAGGAACAGGGTAACCAGCTCATCTCACTTTGTCCAGGACAGTCACGCTTCTAAACTGAAGGTCTGCATCCAGAAACCCACATGGTCCTGTGGAAACGGGGATGGTGGGTCACCCTGTGTGAGGGGGTCTCGGGCAGTGACTGCTCCACAAGGTGTCTCAGGAGCACAGCCTAAGCCGGGCCCCGGCGCAGCACTGGAGCTGAGGCGCCTGTTCGCAGCCCTAGCTCCCGCCTTCAGCCCAGGCCTGGCTCCGGGCTGGCCTCACTTGACTCTCCCCCCTGCTGCAGCTGCAGGACCTTCCTTGATGCCTTTTACTGTCAACTTCACCATCACCAACCTGCGCTACACGGAGGACATGGGAAACTTGGGCTCAGAGATATTCAACAGCACTGAGAGACACCTGCAGCAACTGGTGAGAGCCCTCTAACAATTCCCACGGGACCCCAACCCCTCCACCCCCACTGTCCTGGCTCCTCCTGCTCATCTCTCTCTCATTTCTCCCCAGCTGGGGCCCTTGTTCAAGAAGAGCAGCATCGGTTCCCTCTATACTGGCTGCAGACTGACTTTGCTCAGGTGAGCCGGCAAGTACCTTCCGAAACCCTACTTTCTCTCCTTTCTTGGCTCTCCGCATGCCCGTGTTTGAGCCTTTGCTGAGAGGCAGTGTAGCATAGTGGGCCCAAAGTGGCTGAGTGTGCACCCCTGCTCTTCCATTTGCTAGCTGTGTGATTTAGGGCAGGTCACATAACCTCTCTAATCTTCAATCACACTAGCTATAAAATGATTATAATAACAGTGTCTTACTCTTGGAGTTGTTAATCCTTTATTGCAATGCCTATCCCATTGTGAGCACTCAGTGACACTCTCCCTGGCCCAGCTCATAACCACCCTATTGGGGACAGTTTTGGAAACTGCAGATCTACAGTTTAATCCCTGAAAAGAGGTAAGGATTCCCCCAAAGAAAGTCTTACTGACCTAAAAGGTAAAAACAAATCAGATGTTGAGTACCAGTAGGATATATTGTGATCTTAAACTCTCAGATAGGCCTGAACTCTGAAGAAAAGACCTGTCTTCTCTTCTCTGCCTATGTCCACACTCAGACCTTCCGAAGTCAGTGGGCTCAGGACCCTTTCCTTACACTAAATGACCTTATGGCCTCTCTGTGTGTTCCTCCTTCCAGCCCACTCAACTCATCCTGCCAGAGAGGTTCATCCCTCCCCACATCATTCCCTGAGGAGAGAGTCCACGTGTATTGTCACAATGTCCTCTAATAAACTGAGCCCAATATACCTACCCCCATCTCTCCATAATATGAGAAAATCAATAATAATATTGCTCATAGTCCATGCCATTCAATAAATCTAAGTGACTTACTACACATTTTCATTCATTTTTTTTCTTTTTTTTTTAAGTTAGAGTAGGGGAGAAATAGAGACAGACTCCCGCATGTACCCAGACTGGGATCCACCTGGCAACCTCCGTCTGGGGCCAATGCTCTGCTCATCTGGGGCTGCTCCCAACCAAGCTATTTTTAGCACCTGAGGCAAAGATTCCACAGAGCCATTCTCAGTGTCTGGGGCCAATTTGCTCCAATCAAGCTTGGCTACAAAAAGGGAAGAGAGAGACAAAGAGAGAAGGGGGGGAGATGAAAAGCAGATGGCATCTCTCCTGTGTGCCCTAACTGGGAATCAAACCCAGAACTTCCACATGCTGGGCCGACACTCTACCCCTGAATCAACTGGCCAGGGTTACATTTTTATTCATTTTATCATCACAACAACATGATTATTATCTGACCTTGCAGAGCAGTCAAGTTGATTGTGTAAGAGGAGCTAGGATTTGAACCTGTTGTTCTGGCTCTGGAGTTCCTCCTTTTAACCACAATACCAGTGGTACTCAAGCTCGCCAGGCTCAACCACCCTTTTCATTTATCAAAAGTACTCAAAACTCCAAAGAGCCTTCGGACTTGGGGTTGTATCTGCCCATATTCACTGTGCTAGAAATTAAAGCAGAAAATGTATCCACATAGTCATTAAAAATAATTAACATATTATATGTTAACATAAATGACAAATTTTTTATACACAGTATTCATATCCTCCACCCCTTAAAAAAATTTAAAGCAACACAATGAGAAGAGGGTCGTTGTTTACATTTTTGCAAATCCTTTCCATGTCTTAGGAAAAGATACCAGGACATCTACTGCATTCAATTTTTTATAATACCTCCACTTCATAGCTCTGGAAAAACAATGTCACTGCATACTCATAGAATGAGTGTGAAAATAACATTTTAGGATTATTATAAGAGTATTCTTTACTTGGTGAACTCCCTGTAATAGTTTTGGGGACACCAGAGGTCCCAGGGCCACACTTTAAGAACCGCTGCACAACTATGTGAGTGTGAAATGGGAAAGCTCTGTATAGCGTGGATGACAGCAAGCAGAAGTCACAGGCAAGGGAGGAGAGCGTTCTTTCTTCCTACCTGTAGAGCCCCCGCATTGAGTGAAACACTTTAGGGTCAGCTGAAATTCAGGGCAAGTTTATTTTTCAACTAGTTGCCCCTGGTTACTTCTTAACTCGTTTTCACTGTTTTCCTCCAAACTTGGTTGCATGCCCAAAAGGTACTCCCAAAGGGTTGACCTCAGCCTTGGGATTTGCCAGCTTGAAATCAAATCCCCCCTCTCAGACTCTGTGATGGTTGTTGCACAGGGTCACAACTAGCCTCGAAGGTGATCACTCACCTTCCAGGGGATCCCCAGTCCTCCTCCTTTCCCACCCACATGCTGCCTGGCCCTGGGTCCTCAAGACTACTTTCCCTGGGAGCCCCCTGTCCCCAACCCCATAGACCAAGCAGTACTAAGCTTGTTCTGGAGTGACACCATCTGTATTCATCTTCATGACTAGACAGGGTCCTGGGGGCTGGCGGTTGAAATAATGTGCTTCAACCAATTAATAAGAAGGTAATGGGGACAAGAAGAACATTACTCAAGGAGTAGCTGTAGTAATCCGTGGAACACTGCATTTAAGGGGGTAGCGGGGTCTGGATCCTCCCCTCATGAGACAGAAAAATATGGGTTTTAGAAAGCAGATGAGCCCAAGGAAGACTGCTGATGTAAAAACTAAGCGGTGCACCTGAAGAAAGAGTGGTCAAGAGTGTTCACCTCTCATATGTCTTGATTTCTATGTCCCTCCTGTCCCAGGGCTGAAAAGGAGGGGACAAGCACTGCAGTGGGTGCCATCTGCACCCACCACCCAGATCCCACAGGCTGCCAGCTGGACAGAGAACGGCTGTACCGGGAGCTAAGCCGGCAGACCCATGCTGTCACTCAGCTGGGCCCCTACACCCTGGACAGGAGCAGTCTCTTCGTCAGTGGTGAGCAGCTCAGTGCAGTTGGGATCTCTTCCTGCTCCTCAGACGGGTCTCCTCGGCGTGCTTTCCTGTGTACCCGTGTTTCCCTGGGCGATAGAATTTCCGTGGCAGCTCAATCCTCTCCCTTCATAACACCTAAAAAGCACCTTTTAAGGTCTGAAAATAAAAGTTTCCTTTTGTCTTTTTCATCCCAATGACAGGCACAGAAGCTCGAATGGAGCATGTAGTTATCAAGGGAGGAAGGCAGTAAAGTAAGCCCACCGCGGTCAACTCAAGAGGCAATGGGTTCCCAGGGCAGTGACTAATCTGCTTCTTTCACTTCCTACAGGAGCCGGTGCTCCTTTACCCATTCTCCAAGGGCCAGCTGGCACTGCACCACCTGCCAACCAATCAAGAAAGCTGTTAGGAATGTTTTTAACAATAAATTCCATTGCAACCACGCTCTTAGCAACAATACCTACAATAACACCTACACGATAGGCTAAGATTTACTGAGGGATTCCTCTGACCCAGAATGTTACATGTACCATGTATTGCTCATCCTGCCCAACACTCTCTCAGGTATCATGAGTATCTTACAGAAGAGACAACAAGGCTTGGGGAGGGAAATGCATTTTTCCAAGATCAGATAATTAACGTAAGTAGCCATGTCAGGAATCAGACCTTAAATTGACTCTAAAACCGAGGCCCCCTAACTACTAGGCTACACTACGGACTAATGCAACAAGAACAAGCCTCAAACCTCAGGATGGGAAGGCACAGCAAGGGGTCTCTAATATAACAATGTAAATGAACACTTGATTAATTGTGTCCCCCTTATATCACCATGGACATTTTCTTTTTACCTGTGTTAAAACCTGTGTTGGATTTCATTAGTCTTTGGAAATTACTTAAAAATAATAGTTACCGGTGTGGGCTTTGGTGAATTACAGATCTGGCTTTACTCAAGCCCTGGCCTTCTCTTTTACTTTCTATGTGGCCCTGGGCAAGCCACAAAACCTCTTTGAACTTCAGTGTCCATTTTCAGAACGGAATTTTTTAAAAAGAAGTCACCTAAGACTCATTTTTGCCCTGGCCGGTTGGCTCAGCGGTAGAGCGTCGGCCTAGCGTGCGGAGGACTCGGGTTCGATTCCCGGCCAGGGCACACAGGAGAAGCGCCCATTTGCTTCTCCAACCCTCCGCCGCGCTTTCCTCTCTGTCTCTCTCTTCCCCTCCCGCAGCCAAGGCTCCATTGGAGCAAAGATGGCCCGGGCGCTGGGGATGGCTCTGTGGCCTATGCCTCAGGCGCTAGAGTGGCTCTGGTCGCAACATGGCGACGCCCAGGATGGGCAGAGCATCGCCCCCTGGTGGGCAGAGCGTCGCCCCTGGTGGGCGTGCCGGGTGGATCCCGGTCGGGCGCATGCGGGAGTCTGTCTGACTGTCTCTCCCTGTTTCCAAGCTTCAGAAAAATGAAAAAAGAAAAAAAAAAAAAAGAAAGAAAAAAAAAAAAAGACTCATTTTTATCAAATGAGATAAAATCTGAACAATAAAAGTAAATTACAGGGCTTCCCTTGGCTCAGTCTCAAAGATAAGTGTCATTTCAAGAAACCCAGTTAGACCATAAAATATAAAAATAAGTCTTAAGTTTTACTTGCGTTACATTCAGAGCATCAAAGGATCTGGTCCACAATTCAGAATCATAATTATTCAAGTCCTTTTTCCCAATTCCTGTTATATTTCAACTTCATAGTCTCATATTGGCACCCAGTCTTTCCTCCCTCTGCAAGCTCATCTCTCGCTCTCTCTCTCTCTCTCTCCATCTCTTTTGTTATCTCAGTTCAACATTACAAGGGTCCAAGAACTACTGTACATTGTCACAGATCAAGCTGTCTTTGGAGAGTTGGGTACTGGGAAAAACTAGAAAAGTAAGGACAAAATTATAGTTAATAGATAAAGAAAATACAAGTAAGTCTGGAAGCATGCATATAAAATTGCTGTCTCTATTATTCACTGAATAAGGGTGCTGTTGTTCCAGGCACTCAGTAAACCCACACAAGATTGGGGAAGCTTTGATCATTACTTTCTGGTTATTGATAACAAGGATCAGAGTATCAGGCAGGCAACTCATAAAGACACTGTTCTTATTTATTCATATATCTCAGAGAAAGCACTCAGGGAAGTTTGTGTGTTTCTACAGCATTTCTACCCCTTGCCCCATCTCATCCTCCTCCCATCCTCTTACCCTTCCTTTTTGCTTCTCTGCAGGCTATAACCATTGGGACTGGATCCCTACCACCAGCAGTGAGTAATGAGGGCCTGGATGTCCTTGTGTTCCTGGGACCCTTCCTCCACAAGCTTAGCCCCCAAGAGGAAAGTATCCCCCATCCCCTAGGTTGTCAGCCCCAGAGCAGCCACAGCCCACCAGACGCCTCAGATCAGGACAAGCTAGAGACGCAAGTTCCCATGAGCAGCTCGACCCTCCCATTGCTTCATGATGAGGCTCGACAATTTTTATTCATATTGTACTTTCTTTCAGCTCTGGTGACCTCCACATTCCTTCCAGGACCCACAGCATCTCTGAGCTCCACTTCCAGCTCCCCAGGTAGGGATCTGACCTCTGAGTCCCATTAAACTTCAATTCTCATTTCACAGTTGTTAAATTCCTGCATGATCTTGACTGTGGTGCCACCCAGCACAGCCTGCCCACTCTCCCTTGCTCCCTGGTCTCTGGCCACCACAGCCTCATTTCTTTTCCTCAGGGGCCCAAACATCCTTCCAGCTTCAGGGCTTTTGTACTCACTGTTCTTGGAATTCAGCTGTGCCCACTCCTCCTTGTCCTCCAGATCTTAGCACAGCACACTCTTGCTTGGACCACTGCTTCCTAGTGACAATGACTAGGATTTGGGTTTTTTGACTGCTCATATTTGTAGCCCAAGGCTGAGCACAAAAGGTCTTGGCACCTTCTCTTCTCACCAAAGTGTCCAAACCTTGTCAGCTTTTGAGCACTCAGGGATGAAAGGGTGGGGATTCCCTACTGAGCTGACGTCACACATCTAGCAGGGAGGTCCCTTCTTCCTCTTTGGCTGGCTGAGGAGGGAGGGCGCCCAGATAGGGTATCTCAGTCCTCCACAACTGGACACTATGGACCAGAGATAACCCTAGTCCCCTCCCCACATATGGCTCAGGCCCAAGATTAGGATGGGTCTCCTCTCTCTTTCCCTCCAGCTGCAGCTCCAGTGGCTTTTACCCTCAACTTCACCATCACCAACATGCTCTACAGCCCAGACATGAGGCCTCCAGGTTCTGCGAAGTTCAACACCACTGAGAGGGTTTTGACTCGCTTGGTAAGAGCCCATCAATGCCTACCCTGACCTTCCTTGTTCTTTCCCACCAGTCTCTTCAGCTTACCTCATTTTCCCTCCTCCCCAGCTTGGTCTTTTGTTCAAGAACACCAGCATCGGCCCACTGTACTCTGGCTGCAGACTGGCCCTGCTCAGGTGAGACTCACAGACAAGCTCACCCAGAGGTGAGGATCTGAACATGACATCCACAAAGCCAAAATCATAGATGATTGGGATCTTCAACTTCAAGAGATTCAAACTTGGAAGGCATACCCTCTGGCTGAGTGCATCAGAGAGAGCTATCTCAAAGAAGTGTCTTCAATTATTTGGATAAATTGCTTCTCGGCCTTTTGGCTAAGATTAAGTATAGTATCTGTTCTTATCAGTTTAATCTATTTGGATAAGCAGATCCACAAAGCATTCATGTTCATTGGTCAGAAAATGAAGCATTGACTCATTCAGTAAACGTGAAATGGTAGTACCCTGTGACAGACACTAATGACACAGAGAATCGGTCATGAGTCATTTCCTCAAGGTGCCCACAGTAGCCATATAGACTTATAATCATCATCTGAATGGGGTCAGTGCAATGATAAAGCACATAGGAGCGCAAAGAACGGCCTTTAGCTCAACTGGGGAAGCTGAGTGAAAGCTGTCTGGAGAAGGGTGATGCCTGGGATGTGTTTTGATGGTTGACTGTGCATTAGCTAGAAGAAACATTGGCCAATGTACTTCAAAGGGTGGTACAGCTTAAGTAATGGGGCAGATGCGAGAACTACCCTGGTGCTTGAGAGAAGTTCTGTGAAATTGAAGAGTACAATGTCTGGAAAATAGCAATTGAATAAAAGAAAGAAGAAAAAGAGGAAGGAAGGAAGGAAGAAAGAAAGGAAGGAAGGAAGGAAGGAAGGAAGGAAGGAAGGAAGGAAGGAAGGGAGGGAGGGAGGGAGGGAGGGAGGGAGGGAGGGAGGGAGGAAGGAAGGAGGGAGGAAGGGAGGGAGTAGGGAGGGAGGGAGGGAGGAAAGGAGGGAAGAGGAAGGAAGGAGGGAGGGAGGGAGTAGGGAGGGAAGGAGGGGGAAGGAAGGAAGGAAGGAAGGAAGGAAGGAAGGAAGGAAGGAAGGAAGGAAGGAAGGAAGGAGGGAAGGAGGGAGGGAGGGAGGGAAGGAAGGGAGGGAGGGAGGAGGAAGGAAGGAAGGAAGGAAGGAAGGAAGGAAGGAAGGAAGGAAGGAAGGAAGGAAGCTGACCGGGGGGACTGCCGAGCAGATGAATGGGTACACAGGAGTATAGTTGTGTAAGTGGTGGGTAAATTGTGGGATGAGTTGCAAGAAGCGAATGACATCAAGTGTTTAGATTAGAGCTGGAGTTAAAGTCATACTAAGGAGTTTCCATAATATTTTGCACAGCAAAAGCCTGAGTACTTCTGGTCCTTATGTCCAAATGCATGAAGTCACATCCTGTTTCTGTCACCAGCCCTTCGAGGTGTTGCAAGTTCTTTAACATCTCTATGTCTTTGTTTTCACAACTCTAAAGTGAGAATTATATCAGCATTGATCTCCCAGAGTTGTTGAAAGATAAAAAGAGACAGCAAAGGTAAAAGTGGAACAACTAGTAGGTGTTCTAAAAGCATTAGTCATACTCATTCAGAGCCGAGGAAACTGTGGAGTTGGAAGCAGAGCCCTGACATGATGTCCTTTAAAGTAAACACTGGTAGATATGGGGATGGAAAATTTTGAAGTAATGATAGAACAGGAGGAGGTGGGGACACCAGTGAGATGTTGGAGCAGACCTGGATATTGCTTGGATAGGGGAAAACAAGATGGCAGAAAGTTCAGGAAGCTTCTTACATCTCTGGCTCTGGCATGAATGTGGAACCATATGAGGAGCAGGAGGTTCTGTGCTTTTAGGAGGGAAGATGATGAGCTTAGTTTGAGATATCTGGAATCTAAGAGGTCTGAAGGACATCCCTGAGGCTGTTGGCGACATGGCATAGAGCTCAGGAGAGGTCTTGGCCAAAAGAATGAGATTAGACCTCATAGTAATAAAACCAGTGGCTGACACAATGACCCCAGAAGAATCAGGGACAAAAAAATAGAAGTCAAATGAGGATGCAGCCCTGAATATTAGCCACTCTATAGAGTGGGAAGGTGCCTAGATGAATAGAACTTGCTTGGGAAACCAGTCAAGACTTACTAAAGAGGGTGGAATGCCCACAGCTCCAAACAAATTCAGCATGGTCCTTCAGCCATGATGCTGTTATCTTATCCTTTCTGCTGGCCCTGGGATTTGTCTGGCTCTAGGATACCACACAGCCTCATCCTTACCCCCACCCACAGCTGGCTGCTTGGCCTCAGTGTTGCCTTCAAAAAACGCTAAATTATCGCAAAGTCCATTCATATCAAGAATGGCAGCCCTCGTAATACATAATAAAACTTGATGCCTTTTATTGAGCACTTACTAGTACTAAGTGCTGTGAAGTCCATCCTGTTACCTCACTTGACAGATTAAAACAATACGCCACAGAGAGATTGAGAGACTTATCCAGAGTCACCCAGAAATTAAGTAGCAGAGCTAGGATTTCAGCAATTTGACATTGCCTTTTTTCACCTTGTTCAATTGCCAAATGCACTCCTTCTTCCTCTCTGCCACACTTCTGTTGTTAGGGGCATGTTGCTTTGTTATGATTGTGATATTAAAGTTTAGCACAAATATCAACATTTTGAGATGCTTTATCCTCTGTATTCAGGGACCTTGGCTGTCCAATTTATTTCTGACCCTCCTCCAACACCAAGGCCATTTCAGGCTGCCCACTAGTCCTCCTGCTTCTCTGCACTCCTACATGGAGTCCCCCCTCCCCATCACTGTGTAACCCCTATTCTCCCACCCAGACCTGAGGAAAACGGAATGAGCACTGGAATTGATACTGTCTGCATGTACCGTTCTGACCACGTGGGTCCTAAGCTGGACAGAGAGCAGCTGTACTGGGAGATGAGCCAGGGAACCCACGGTGTCACTCAGCTGGGCACCTACACCCTGGACAGGGACAGCCTCTACGTCAATGGTGAGCATCCTTTTTGTAACCATAAAGTGAAGCTGAGAATCTGGGCACCAGAGGGGATGCAGACTCTCTTTTTTGCCATGGGACCCTACCTATGCATGGTCTTCTGCCTGAGCAGTCTCCCTTGATGACTCAAGGACCCCACTGACCCTCCAGTTTGCAAACTCTTCTCTTTCCTTGGCATCTGTGCATTCCAGAGAACTGATCTGTACACTTGCCTGAGGCACAAAAACCCTCCTCCAGACAGATGAATGACAATATCCCTCTGGCTGAGGCTAATAGAGATTCAAGAGTCTGGCTATTTTTGTTGTTGTTGTTGTTGTTGTTGTTGTTGTTGTTGTTAAGTGAGAGGCGGAGAGGCAGAGATAGACTCCTGCATGTGCTCCAACCAAAATCCACCTGGCAAGCCCCATAACAGGCAATGCTCTGCCCATGTGAGGCTATTGCTCAATTGCTCTGCAACCAAGTTATTTTAGTGCCTGAGGTGAGGCCATGGAGCTATCCTCAGTGCCCAGGGCCAACTTGCTATAACCAAGCCATGGCTACGGGAGAAGAAGAGAGAGATAGAAAGAGAGAGAGAAGGGAGAGGGGGAAGGATGGAGAAGCAGATGGTTGCTTCACCTGTGTGCCCTGACCTGGAATCAAACCCGGGACATCCACATGCTGGGCCAGCGTTCTATCACTGAAACAACTGGCCAGGGCCAAGAGTCTGGCTATTGATCTCTCTCCCTGCCAATATCTCAGAACCCCCTCTCGACCCTGAGAAGCACAGTTAGCAAACCCATGTTCTAGAAATGTTGGTATATCTTCCCAAATAAATTGCAAGCCCATGAAGCCAGGGCCTGAGGCTTTGATTTCTCAACCCTTTAGGAACAAGATGTAGTTGCACCTGAATCATTACTATCAAATTGTTAGACTTGAAAGTCTCAGTTTGGGATAGAGGGTGGTGGTCATTGGCCTGTACCTCGGATATCGCTCCCCCACTCCTATCCTAGTATGTCTCCTTTTCTCATTTCAGGTTTTTCCCACCAGACTTCAGCCTCCACCCCCAGTGGTGAGTACTCAGGGCCCTGACGACCGGGTGCTCCGGTCCCCTGTGGACAGCACCTGAATCCCCGGCCCAGGGATCTGGGAGGAGAGGAATCCAGAAGACCTGCTTGTCTCCCTGAACATTAGTGGCTTGGGCTAAACAAGAAAGATGCACAAAGTTATTCATGCCACACTCAGGGGCCCCATTCCTTCTCCAAACCATTTCTCTTCAGATACTGTGACCTCCACGCTCTTCCCAAGGACCTTGCCGGTGCCAGCCCACTTCTCCAGCTCCACGGGTGAGTGACATCTCTTCCAGCTCCTCCCAGGAAGCCTCAAAGATGGGACCTAGGAATTGCAGGAAAGGCTGCTGTTTAGGGAAGCTGGAGCTGCCAAGGGTGCCCTCTCTCTCTGCTCTGACCTCTTCAAGAGCAGTAATGTGGCCTCATCCCTCCAGCTGTTCACGTTGAACAATTTACCTACACTTTCAGTGACTCGGTTTCCTCACTGAGGAATCATATTTCATATGGTCATTGTGAAGGTTAAATGAAAATGTCTGTAACCACACCTAGCACTGGGAGTGCCAGACTATTTAGTTCAACAAATATTATTGGGCACGTGTTCTGTGCTAGGCAGAGAGGTTGAGATGTGAAGTCAGGTGTGGTCCCGCCTGTCACCCAGTCTGCAGTATATTGAGGAAGATGGAAATTAGACATGCAGTTATAGGTGATAATAACTATAAAAGATAACCATGTTGTTCGGCACTTACTACCTGCCAGACCCTGTACAATTCTTCTTTTTATTTCTACTTTTTCATTTTGATATGAACATAGATACACAGGATGTTGCAAAAAAAATGTGCAGAGATTCCTGTACTCTTCACCCAGCTTCTCTTCCATGATTAGCATCTGACATGACCATAGTACAACATCAAAACCAGGAAATCAATTCACGTTGTTAAAATCTACAGAACTCAGATTTCAGATTTCAGTTTTACATGCACCTGTATCTGTATGTGTGCGGGTAGTTCTATGCCATTTGATCACATTTGTAGATTTTCATAACCATGACCAGAATCAAGATACAGAACAGGGCCCTGGCCGGTTGGTTCAGCAGTAGAGTGTCGGCCCAGTGTGTGGAAGTCCTGGATTTGATTCCCAGTCAGGGCACACAGGAGAAGTGACCATCTGCTTCTCCACCCCTCCCTCTTCTCTCTCTCTCTCTCTCTCTCTCTTTCTTACCCTCCAGCAGCCATGACTGGGATGGTTCGAGTAATTAGGCCCCAGGCACTGAGGATGGCTCCATGGCCTCACTCACCTTAGGTGTTGATAGCTTGGTTGCCACGGGAAGAAGTAGGGGCTCCAAATGGGCAGAGCATCACATTGTAGGGAGCCTGCCAGGTGGATTCCGGTCAGGATGCATGCAGGAGCCTGTCTCCGCCTCCCTGCCTCCCGCCTCTCACTTAAGAAAAAAATGAAAGTTAAAAAATTTTTTTTAAATAAAATAAAAATATATAGAACTGTATCATCACCACAAAAACCTCCTTTGACTCTTTTATAAGTCCCACCCACGCAGCCCAACTCCTGGAAACTACTAATCTATAAACCACTTCTATAATTTTGTTATTTTGAGAATGTTATATCCATGGAATCATACAACACGTGACCTTTGGGACTGGCTTTTTTCACTCAGCATAATGCCCTTGAAATGTGCTAACTCCTTTAATAGTCATTTAATTTCCATAATTTTCTTACAAAGTGTGATTTCCCCCCATTTTACAGTTAAAGAAATGGAGGTAGTACATACAGGTTGAGTAACATGCCCTTGGCCTCACGCTGGTGAAGAGCTATGAGAGGATTTGAAACCAACATAGAATTTACTATTTTGACCAATTAAAAAAAATTCTTAAGTGAGAAGTGAGGAGGCCGAGAGACAGACTCTGGCATGCACCCCAACCGAGCTCCACCCAGCAAGCTCCCTACAGGGTGATGCTCTGCCCATCTGGGGCTGCTGCTCTGTTGCTTGGCAAGAGAGCTATTTCAGCAGCTGAGGCAAGGCCATGGAGCCATCCTCAGTGCCTGGGGCCAAATTGCTCAAACAAACCATTCGAGCCATGGCTGCTGGAGGGGAGAGGAGAGAGAGAGAAGAAGGAGGGGTGGAGAAGCAGATGGTCACTTCTTCTGTGTGCCCTGACTGGGAATAAACCTGGGACTTCTACATGTTGCTCTACAGCTAAGCCTACCCACCAGGGCTATTTTGACCATTTTTAAGTGTATATTCACAATATTATGCAACCATTACCACTGCCTATTTCCAAGACTTTTTCAACATTTGAAACAGAAACTCTAATTTCACTCAGTATAATGTTATCAAGGTCCATTCCTATTGTCTTAAATGATTCTATATCATCGTTTCTTATAGCTAAATAAAGAAATCAGAAAGAGCTAAAAACTATATGATTGTACACATAGGTGAGATACAAAATTGAGACTCAGGGACATAGAAAAGAGTGCAGTGGTTACCAGGGGAAGAGGGAGGGGTGGGTGGGGCAGGGATATAAAGAGGAATACAAAAGTAAGATGGTGGGTATACAACATAATTGACTGTCCAAATGGTGTGGAGATGTTTACTCAAAATCTATGTACTCTTGTTGATCAACGTCACCTTATTAAATTTAATTTTTTAAAGAAAAAGAAATAAACTCTGCCCCTATTAAGCACTAACTCCCCATTTCCTTCCCCCAGCCCCTGATAACCTCTCTTCTAATTTATGTCTCTATTAATTTTCCTGTTCTAGCTTCCTTACAGAAGGGGAATTATACAAGATGTGTCCTTTTGTGTCTGGCTAGCATAACCTTTCCAAGGTTCATCCATAGTGTATCATATATCAGAAGTTCATTCCTTTTATAGCTGAATACTCCTCCATTGCATGGGTAGACCACATTGGTTTATCCATTCATTTGTTGATGGACACTTAGGTTGTTTCCATCTTTTGTCTATTTTATTCAATAACTATGAATATTTGTGTTCAAGTATGTGAGTCCCTGTTTTCAATTCTTTTGGGTGTATATCTAGGAGTGAAATTTCTGGAATATATGGTAATCCTATGTTTAATTTTCTGAGAGTCCCTGGGCAGTTGGCTCAGTGGATAGAGCTTTGCCCCAGCATATGGACACCCTGGGTTCAATCCCTGGTCAGGGCACACAGGAGAAGTGACGACCTGCTTCTCTCCCCACCCCCTTCTCTCCCTCTTCCCCTCTTGCAGCCAGTGGCTCGATCAGTTTTAGCGTTGGCTGAGGGTGCTGAGGATAGCTCAGTTGATTTGACCATTAGCCCCAGACAGGGGTTGCTGGGTGGATCCTTGCCAGGACACATATGGGAGTCTGTCTATCTCAACCTCCTCTCACTAAAAAAATAATAATAACAATTAAAAAACTAAAATAATTGTTCTGAGGAACTGATTTCTATAACAGCTCCACCAGCATTCCCACCAACAATACAGGAGGGTTCCAATTTCTCCACATTCTCAGCAACACTTGTTATTTTCCTTTTTTTATTTTTAAATAGCCATTCTAATAGATATGCATGCTATTGCATCTAACAGCATCTTGCTTTGCTCTTTATATAACCTTCTGTCTTTGGTCCTAAGGCAGCTTTCCCGCCTACTTCAAACCCCTGCTTCCTCATATCTAGACCCTTCATCTCAGAAGTTGTCTGAGAGCTCAGTCCAGGTCTGACTCAGGTGTGGACTCCTTTTTCTTCCCCCTGCTGCAGCAGCCATCTCTTTCCTGGTGCCTTTCACCCTCAACTTCACCACCACCAACCTGAAGTTCGAGGAAGACATGCAGCATCCTGGATCCAGGAAATTCAATGCCACTGAGAGGATCCTGCAGGGTCTGGTGAGAGCCCTGCCCACTAATGCCAGCTCCACCCACTTTACCCCAGCCTGCCTCCTCGTGTCAGCCCCACCCACCCCACTTATGTCCTCACCCTCACTACCTCTACCCTATTCAGCTCACCAATGCCCCAGCTCCTCCTGGCCTCCCTCAGTCATTCCTTCTCACCTCCCCTCTCCTCTCTCCTAGCTCAAATCTGTGTTCAAGAATAGCCATCTGAGATTACTCTATGCAGGCTGCAGACTAGCCTCACTCAGGTGAGCCCCTCCCTAAGAACACTGCTTGTCTGCAATAAGGGACCTAACCTATGGGCTCCATGACTTCATCTGTTTTTGGAATAGCAACCGTCTATGAATACTAAGCATTGAAAATACAGACAACAATAACAGCATCTAAAAATGACTAATACCCAGGGTGCTGAGCTGATACTTTATATTTAATCTCATCAGTCCCTGCAACTACTTCATGCAACAGGAGCAGAAGGAGAAACTGAGGCTCAGCATGGTTAAGTAGATTGTGCAGGTTTTACAGAGAAATCCCACCATTTTGGGTTGTAGATCCAAACACCTAGCCCTTAAGCAGCACTGTCTGCTCTGCCCACAATATGACTTTGCGGTGTGTGGAAAAGACCAATCTGACACCCACTCTACAAAAACTTTCCTGAAGAATCTAAGAGGGGAAAAAAAACTAGTGTTACAGAGAGAAAGGGTGCTCCTAAGTGGGTAAGACTCAGCAGATGGGACTCTGCCCTACCCAAGGATGGTGGGGGGCTTAGGCAACACTCTCCCCTAAAAATAGCATCTGGACATTATAGCTGGGGGTGAAAATGGGTTGACACTGGTGTAATACCTAATATACATGATCAAAATTCTATATTATTTAGCTTAAATATGCATATATTTATATATTAGTTATGTGTATAGCAAGCATAATATATAATTTATATATGTATAAAACAATATAATAATAAAAATATAAGTCAATAGATATATTTATAGATGGTTATTTATTATATTTATATTATATAAGTTGTGTTATATATTATAATGGGTATAATAAAAATTGTAGGAATTGAGCAATATGATCTATAAAGATGCTTTGAGGATTAAATGACAAGATAATGAGGACAAAGTGCCTGCTTACTGCATAGTACATATTTAATAATTAGTAGTTGTCACTATGGGCAGCACCCACTCATGGCCCTGGGTTGTAGGAGTCCCTTTCTCCCTGGAGATGGGTGCTGAGGCATGGAGGCCTTATGTTAGCCCTGAGTCATGGTTGGACGAGTCATGCTTCCAGACAGACTGACCCAAAGGACATCATTCAGGCCATTTCGTCCTTTGAGTTGCTTTAGAAATGCCCCAAGCCTGACCAAGTGGTGGTGCAGTAGATAGAGCATCAGACTGGGATGCAGAGGATGCAGGTTCGAAACTCTGAGGTCACCAGCTTGAGCGTGGGCTCATCTAGTTTGAGCAAGGCTCACCAGCTTGGACCCAAGGTTGCTGGCTTGAGCAAGGGGTCACTTGCTCTGCTGTAGCTCCCCAGTCAAGGCACATATGAGAAAGCAATCAATGAACAACTAAGGTGCTACAAGAAAAAATTGATGCTTCTCATCTCTCTCCCTTCCTGTCTGTCTGTCCCTATCTGTCCCTCTCTCTGTCTCTGTCACACACACACACAAAAAGAAATGCCCCAGCCCTGTTGGTCCATGTGATCTAGAGAGGGTAACTTTAGTTTTCTAATCCCACTGTTTGAAAACCCTAACTCCCTGAAGGAAATGTCACTGTTCTGGAGCCACTGCCACCCATTACAGCTTGACTCTAAGCACCTCATTGTACCCGTGAGGTGCTGTGACAAGACTTGGCTGTCTTGACTTCACTTGACATCTTCAGGATAGTTCACTTCCATCAATAGGGCCTTCTCTGTGCGTGTCAAACACTGTCATCATCATGCTTCTCTCCCAGTCAGGCAAGGGGCTTGGAGTCCCGTGATTTCCCAGTTATTTGTTTATGCTCCTGAAGACAGCAGAGTCCTTGTTAAAGTTTCCCAAGTTCCTGTCTTAGGGGCTGGCAAAGGGAGGGAGGGAAGGATGAATGATGGAGAGACAGTTGGACCAACCATGTGGAGGTTCTCACCCAGCCCTGAAAAGGACAGGACAGCCACCAAAGTAGATGTCATCTGCACTCATCGCTCTGACCCTGAAGCGCCTGCCCTAGACAGAGAGCAGCTCTACTGGGAGCTGAGACAGCTGACCCATGGTGTCACCGTGCTGGGACCCTATATGCTGGACAAGGACAGTCTCTATGTCAATGGTGAGTAGCTGTGATGTGGTCTCTTCCTTCTTACTGGGAAGCCTCTGCCCTCTGACTTAAGGTCACACTTCCTGTCTGGCCCTTAGGGGCTTGGCTATGAGCCCGGAATGATGTGGACCTAATGGCTTATTTTTCATCTTGGACTGACTTCACCCTCAGGGCCTTCTTTCCTGATGTGAGGGGGTTGGTGGAAAATTCCCAACAGCTTCCACCCCGGGGGACCCCTGCCATCGCATCAGGGTAACCCTACCCCATATTTGGTCTCCCCCCTCTCCTTCAACCTTTACCCACTAACCTTGCTCACTCTTGCTACAGGATTCACCCCTTGGAGCTCCACACTCATCACCAGCAGTGAGTATACAATTGGTATCCCGCTGCCCCCACACCAGCCAAGGAAGGAGCTGACCCTCCTCATGCCCTCTTATGTCCTCTCCACAAGGGAAGGCACTCCTGGGAGGACACAAGATCTTTACTTATCCCTCATGCCCAGTTCTGGAGGGAATCGCAGCTCAAGCCCCGCATGCAGTAAACCCAATGAATAATATCTGCTGCTGGCATTTCTGCCATATGAATGCCCTTCTGCTCTCACTGACAAGGGCCTTTCTACAGCTCCTGGGACTTCCACAGTTGACCTTGGCAACTCTGGGACTCTATCTTCATTCTCCAGCCTCACAGGTAAGGACCAGTCAATGGCACATCTGGTAGAGAGTGCCTGATGAGTAAACATCTCTGACATTATTCACTCAAATAAAGAGGAAAAGGCACAGTAAACCTAGTAATAATGAGTCAATCAACAAACCTATTGAGCACCTACTCTATGCCAGACCCTGGAGGTACAGCAGGGAACATAAAAAATATATATATCTTCCCTCATAGAGCTTATATTCTTGTGATAGAAATATATATATTGTGATGATGATGGTATTAATTATGAGAGTGAAGATGATGATAGTGATAATGCGGATGATGATGGATGTGGTTTTTACTAATAATAATGATGGTGATGGTGAGGTGAAGGATGATGATGGTGGCGATAATAAAGATGATGGTGGTGCCTGTTAGTGGCATAGTGGATTGGGTGTCAGCCCAGGACGCTGAGGGCCCTGTTTGAAATCCTGAAGTTGCCAGCTAGAGCACAAGCTTGTCATCAACATGATCCCAGGATGGCTGGCCTGACCTCAAAGGTCACTGGCTTGAAGCCCAAAGGTCACTAGTTTGACCCCAAAATCACTGGCTCAGCTTGAGCCTCCCGGTCAAGGCACATATAAAAAGTGATCAATAAAAACAACTAAAGTGAAACAGCTATAAGTTGATGCTTCTCATCTCTCTCCTCCCCCACACCCCTTCTTCTCTCTCTCTTATAAATAAATAAATAAATAAATAAATAAATAAATAAATAAATAAATAAATAGATGGTAATGGTGACAGTGATGATGGTGGTTATCAAAAGGTAACAGATCATATCTGACATAATTGAGTACTGAATATGGACCAAGTGCTATGCTCAAACTAATATTATTTACTCTCCTTTTAAAAACTTTTTATCATCTTAGGCAAGGAAGGCATGGGAAATTTTTATTATCACTCACTTTAAATTCTGTTGCTTATTTATAAAATAAATACGTTGCCCACTCTTGCATTTTCTCTGTATTTGGGCACTATGTTTGTTTCTGTTGACCTCAAAGTAAGTAACCTGCTGCATGAGAAAACTATGTCTGACTGCTTTGTGTCCCTTAGTGTCTACTGCAGTGAGTTGCGGATGGTGGTCTATAAGAAATACGTGGATTCTCCCAGGAAAGGAAGGAATGACGTATGATTCGTTGAGATGTGTGGAAACACTCTTTTCCTTCCCTGGTTCTGATCTTTAATTACTGTCAGATTCTACCCGGTACAAATGTATGACATCTGTGTCATAGCCAATGCTCTTGATATCTGGAATTGGTTCTTCTCCCAGAAGCTCTGATAAAAGTCTTGGTGTCACATTAAGGACCTCCAAATCAGAGCTTCTGGGAGAAGAACCGATTCTAGATACCAAGAGCATTGGGTATGACTTACATGGTGGACTCTCCTGCTTTGGATTAAGAACAAAGCTGGGTAGAGCCCTGTGGTGAGGAAATCAGAGCCCATATGTGTGAGGGCTCAGAGGCTGCAGGTTGGACCAAACAGAGTCCTAGCAGGCTCAGGATAGGTCCTCTCATCTGCCTTCCAGTTGCAGCAACAAGCCCTACCCTGGTGCCATTTTCCCTCAACTTTACCATCACCAACCTGCCGTACGTGTCAGAGATGGGGCATCCAGGATCTGCAAAGTTAAACACAACAGAAGAGGTCCTACAGTCCATTGTAAGAGCCCTGAGCTGCCTGCTGCCCACTCTTCCTCATTGCTACCTAGCCCCCTTCCCTTCTCCTGCTTACCTCCCTCTTATTTCTCTTCAGCTTGGTTCTTTGTTCAAGAACACCAGCATCGGCCCACTGTATTCCAACTGCAGACTGACCTCACTCAGGTGAGATGCTCGGGAGCGATGCTCATGGTCCACACCTCCCAGACCTAGTTTCTGTTTTCCGCCTGCGCGTTCCTCACATGTAGCAGGCTCTGGGTACCCATGATGCTGCTCCTACTGAGCCTACCCCAGTCCCCGTTTCTCAGCCTTCTGTTTTGTCTCCTGGCAGGTCCTAACCAAGGTGTAGAACATCTCTCAGGAGTTAGAGCCTTGTCATTTCTGCAGTTAAATTGTACCAAGGGATATTTAAAAAGCAAAAACTGAACAGTCCTTGTGGCATGCACATTTCTTAACCCACAATTCAGGTACTCAAAGATGATGAAAGTCTTGGTGCTACTCCCACCTGAATATTTTCTCACTTTGGCCTTAATCTCTGAGTGGGGTAGCAGGAGCCTGGCATGTGAAAGATGAACAAACATTGTGCCAACTTGAGTTTTAATCCACCTTCTTCATTTATTGATAAATAGATTCCAGATATATTGTCTCATTTTATGTTTTGCCTTCTAAAGAAGATTATTTCAGCTTTGTGGCTTTTCTAAATATTTCATTCTTGCAGCCTCCCTCACCATCAGTCTTGCGTATACCCTCATACCTGTGTTGCTTCTCACCCCCCAGGCCTGAGAAGAATGGGTGGGCCACCAGAGTGGACGCCATCTGCACCTACCACTCTGTACCCGCAAGCGCTGGGCTGGACAGAGAGCAGCTGTACAGAGAGCTGAGCCACGAGACCCACAGTGTCACCCGGCTGGGCTCCTTCACGCTGGACAGGAACAGCCTTTATGTCAACGGTGAGTGGAAGTGCTGCCACTGGGATTTCTGTGCCGACTGTGTGCTCTGGGCTCACGGCTGACATCTGAATCTCCTGTCCCCTGGGGTGTGGGGAGGATTGGAGCTTGTCCCAAACTTGCCAATGCCTTTGGTTGTTCCCTCAGGGCGTATGTCCACAGCTTTTCCAGAGATAAACTGAGAGATCAGACACTCAGTGAAGGGGGTTGGGGCAGATGGCAGAAGAATGAAGATGACAGATGACCTGATACAGAAATTCTTCCTTCTGCTCTAGTAGTATTCTTTGGGGTTTGTTTATGGGGTCTTTGTTCTGAGGGTGCTCCAAAAATGCTGCTTAAATCCATTCATAAACATTCAATGAGCCCTAGATATTTTTTTTTTAACAGAGACAGAGAGAGGGACAAATAGGAACAGAGAGACTGGAAGGGAGAGAGATGAGAAGCATCAATTTTTTTGTTGTGGCACCTTAGTTGTTCATTGATTGCTTTCACATATGTACCTTGACAGGTGGGGGGGGGGGGGCTCAAGCAGAGCCAGTGACCCCTTGCTCAAGCCAGCGACCTTGGGCTCAAACCCACAACCTTGGGCTCAAGCCAACAACCTTTGGGCTCAAGCCAGCAACCATGGGGTCATGTCTATGACCCCATGGTCAAGCCAGCCACCCCGTGCTCAAACTGGTGAGCCTGTGCTCAAGCCTGATGAGCCAGCGCTCAAGCCAGTGACCTAGGGGTTTCAAACCTGGGGGTCCTCAGCTTCCCAGACTGACTATCTACTGCACCATCACCTGGTCAGGCTGGCCCCAGATTTTTTACACATCCTCCCAGCCCCCTCCTTATGAGTCTTTATCCTCTCTCTCCCTGTTTCTCCAGGTTACACCCATCCAGCCCTGACATCCACCCCCAGCGGTGAGTAGCAATTTGTGTCCTGTCGCTTTGCCATGGGGCCCATCTCTTCTCTCTGCCATCTTTACCATGCTTCTCCAGGGAGGGGAAAAAAGGCAGAAAACTTTGATTTTTCCACACCTTCACTCCCCTGCTCAGAAAAGAGAAGCCTGGTATGGGGTTGAGGATAAACAGGGAGAGGATCGAAGGTTCCAGGATGGACCTGCTTTGGCTGGGAAAGCCCTCATCCACCATGTTTGATTCACTGTGATTTCTTTTCAGCGACTGTGGCCTCCACTATCTCCCCAGCTATTTCAGCGACTCCAGGTCCAGTCTCCATAGGTAGGGCTTCCTCTCTGTAGTTCTGAAATGAAGTGTAATGACCATTTCTTTATTCAATGAGAATGCATTTAGTGCTTCCTGAAGAAAAGGCCCTGGTAACGCAAAGCAAACAGAACAGTAAGGGGCCTCCTCTTTGATGGTCTTCCAGCAAGACAGACAGACAGTAAAGAAGTGAGGCTATAAGTAGGTGTTGAATTACAATCAGAATGGCCTTGGGTGAGTTTGCAGAGGTGCGTGGTGGGGTATAAGTGGGCGGAGCTTCTTTCTCTAGTCTAGGCTCTTTAATTTTCGTTTCCAGGAAATGGGAACTACATGAGCTGTTCATACTTAGAAATGCCCTCCTTCAGGTTCTGGTCAGGGATGTCAGCAGATTCTGGTTGGAATGACCACTCCTAGGCTCCCACTGGGTCATGATAGACTTTTATAACACCCACTGTCCCTGATGAGGCTCCTAGATGAGCACACATTACCACTGTATTATTCAGTTCTATCATACTCACTAGTTAGGGCCTCCTAAAATAAGGTGACCAACTTTTTTACAATGAAAAGAAGACAAAAATAAATTGAAGAAAACAATATTGTAAATAAAAAAAAAAACATTTTATTCATTGCAACAATAATACACCATAATATGATAAATGCATAATAAAAACATTTGTAATATTTTATGTTGTAATTATGCTTACCTGCCTACTAATTTTTAATAGTTGTAAGAAAAAAGTACTCATTTAGATACAAATACGTCACATCACACGCAATGGATCAACTGCATCGATCAAATACAGACATTTACAGGTTAGTCTTCCAATATCAAAAAGGAGGACATGTAGGAGGACACTTCGAGGAAGGATGGAACTTACAAAAGAAGGACAGTCCTCCCTAAAGGAGGACGATTGGTCACCTTACCTGAAAGCATCTGGACCCTTGTTCACTGAGTCGAGAATGAGGTCACTGCAGGTGGGACCTGCCTATGGTCCTAGGTGGAGGGGTGAGGATAAGAACACAGATTCCATTTAGGTTTATGTGATTCAGGGCAAATTATTTAACTTCCCTTGGGCTTAGTTTTTACATCTGTAAAATGGATATAAAAACACTTCCTTCCCCTAAAGGGTTTACCTCAAAGATTAAAAGAGTTCAATGTAAGTAAAGCACTTAAAACAGGTCTTGACCCATAACACAATGTGAACATTTCTTCAAACAAATTTTTTAAATCAATAAATAAATGGATCTCATAGAAACAACTTGGGTGAAAAATAAAAACCTTAGGAAAAGAGGCTATGTGTCTGGAATTTTAGCAACTGGAGGGTCAGATGTATCTGTTCTCTGTTTATGGAGAGGTTACCTCCATGGCGCAGTTTCTCATACTTGTCCCCAGTGCCCCTCAGTTCATACTTGTCAGGTCTGCTCTCTGTTGAAGCTGCTTGTTGGGGAAAAGGCTCCCCCTCCTCAATGTGTGATAACACACTGTGGGATGCCCCACACTCGGGCTCACTGAGCGTAGGGTGGGCTCAGTGGGCATCTCCCCTCCACTGCAGCCACTGGCCCTGCCCTGGTGCCTTTCACTCTCAACTTCACCATCACTAATCTGCACTATGAGGAGAACATGGGCCACTTTGGTTCCCGGCAGTTCAACACCACGGAAAGAGTTCTGCAGAAACTGGTGAGAGCCTTGCCCACTTCACACCTGCCCCAGCCCCTGAGGCTGGCCCACCTAATCCCTGCCACACCCACAGAAGTAAATGCTGGCCCACCTCACTCTTGCCCCAACTGCCAATGCAAATCCCATCCACCCACTGGAGTCACACCTGTGGAAGTAGACTCCACCCCCCCCCATCTTTGTCTCCATAGCCGCAAGCCCCAACCGCTAATGCCAGCCCCATCCGTCTCACTTCTGCCCTGCCCAACCACTCACTTCCTTCTCCCTTCTCTGCAGCTCAGAATCTTGTTTAAGAACAGCAGTGTGGGGCCCCTCTACTTGGGCTGCAGACTGACCATGCTAAGGTAAGACCTTGGAATAACCAGTCAGGACAGCCTCAGGTGCTCCTAGACCTGAGAAGTTCGGTCCCATTGCTTCCTACTCTCCCTGTCCACGTACCCAGCAGGGTTGGAATTCGGGAGGTGCATGCTCCAAGACCAATGCCTCTTCCAGGTGTACCTCCCCATCAACTGTCCCCGGGTTCTGCAGAGCAGGATTGAACCCCTAACCTGATCATCCTTCTGAACTCCCCCCTCCCTTCCCTTGGACTAGTGAGGGCATTTCCTTTAGGTTTTCGATTCTGTCCCCAGAATTTTCTCAAGCCAAATGTGTCTTTTGCATTTGCTTTAACCCCAAATTCCAGTTCTATACATCTCAAGTATAAGCTCTGCTGTCCTCAAGCCTTGAAGATGCAGGTTTCTGCCTTGTAATTAAAGAATAATTATCTCATCCACTGACTCTGCTCAAAGGCCCAGACCGGCTAGACATCAGTGAGCTCAGAGAATCTAAGTCAACTTCTCACCTCTCTACCAGCCTCCTCATTTCCTATTGCCCCGTCCTGTCCTTCCCCCAGGAATGTCAGGACCCCTCTTCAGGAACTCATTTAATTTATTGTCATCCCCCTTAACCACCCTTCCCAGGCCCAAGAAGGATGGGACAGCCACTGGAGCAGACATCGTCTGCACACACCGCCCTGACCCCGCGGGCCCCAGGCTGGACAGGGAGCGGCTGTACTGGGAGCTGAGCCAGCTGACCCGTGGCGTCACCCAGCTGGGCCCCTACACCCTGGACCAGGACAGTCTCTACATCAATGGTGAGGAGCTGCCATCTTTTTACATCTCAGCAGGGCCCAGATTTTCCTTTTTCCTTTTCCTTCATCCTTCTCTGTCCTCACCTTATCTTTCTCTCCCTATGTAGGTTACACCCACCAGACCTGGGCCACCACCCCCAGCAGTGAGTATTCTAAGGTTTAGAAGTCTTGTAACCCTGTAAGTCCCACCCTTTAGGAATGGAAAAGCCAAGAGCCCACTGCCTCCACACTCACCCCCTACTCCACCCCCAGACTCCAATGAATAGGGACCAAGGTGATATGCTGGTTCCCCACCCCAAGCTCATGGGTATTTTCTCCCCAGTGTCTATGGTGGCCACAGTTTCTGCCAGGATCACAGCTCCTCTCTCCAGTCCCACAGGTAAGCATTCTCTTCTCTGAAGACGCTCCCAGTCACTCCTGTTGGGTTCTGATCTCGGGACACAGAGGAGGGGAGGAGTGGTGGCATCACTCCAGTGTAGCCACAGGGCACTCAGAGTGCATGGCAGGCCTACCAGCCCCTGCAGTGTTCTTGAATACCAGTCCCACCCCCAGCACTCAGCATCCTAAGCCATTCTCTATAACCTGTTTCTGTAAACGACCGAGTTTCTGCAAACAAAAAACAAACAAAAAAACCTGGGTTTTTAAAATTGAATTTAGAAAGAGGAGAGAGAGAGAGAGAGAGAGAGAGAGAGAGAGAAAGGAGGGGGAGGAGTAGGAAGCATCAACTCGTAGAGTTGCTTCTTGTATGTGACTGGGCAAACCAGGGGTTTTGAACCAGGGACTTCAGCATGCCAGGTCATTGCTTTATCCACTGCACCCCCACAGGTCAGGCTGTAAGTAGTCCTTTACATATGCTTTAAATATACTCTTGAATGAGAATATACTTGAGAGGAATTATTCATGAAATAAGCCTTAGTAAGTCAATAAACTGAGTAAATTGGGGGAAAATTTATTTGGCAAATGGCCCCTCAGACAAATTCCCAGATGAGGCATTGAAGGGTGAACCTGGCTGGAAAGGTCCTCAAAGGTACTCTGGTAGGAGGAAGAAACTGGCTCGAGCCTAGATAAACTTATGGTCCTTAAGTATCCATTTCTCGTTTTTTTCTCCTGCCAGTTCAACCCAGAATAGGAATTTCAAGGGTGAGTAAGGAGAAATGGATGACCACCAGATGGCAGTAGCCTATACAAGATTTATTGGCAGCCTTTGGATTTGATGGGTAGGAGGACCCTCAGAGCCGACACCTTCAATGGACAAAATAAAGGAATAAACAAAATTGAAACAGACTCATAGAAACAGAAAACAGACTAATGGTTGCCAGAGGAGAAGAGGGTTGGGGCATTGAGTGGAAAAGGTGAAGGGATTAAGTACAAAGTGACATTCACAAATAATTACCACAGGGTTGTAAGTACAGCATAGAGAATATTGCCAATAATATTGTTATAACTCTTTATGGTGCCAGGTGGGTACTGGAAATATCAGGGGGAACACTTTGGAGAGTATGTGATTGTCTAACCACTGTGCAGGACACCTGAAACAAATTCAAAATGATATTGAATGTAAACTATAATTGAAAAATAAAAATTAAAAAAAAGAGGTTGTGGCATGGGGTCACTACTGAGGGGGGAAGGGCAAGGGAACCCCATGGGGGAGGGGACCAGAGAGGAGGCTGTGTGCCTCGATGATGTCACTCAGCAGCTCCGTGGGGCAGGGTCTCTGGGTTGGCCCACTCTGAAGGGCAGCAGGGGCTTAGGCTGTTCATAGGCACGAGCCTCATCCTTTTTATGGCTGTCAGATGATGGGTGCAGGTGCAGAGCAGTTCAAAGTGCTAAAACATACTTGTCTGGGCTATGCTTACAACTGGACATGTAAAAATTTGACTTTAGTCCTTGTAAGCTTGATTCAGCCTGCTGTGAAGTGGTCAATAACCTAGAGGCTCATAGGCAGGCACCATCTTTGAGTCACTAATGGGCACCCCGATACCACCGTCTTTACTTCTGTACGTGGCAGACAAAATATACCACTGCTGCCACTCCTCACCCTGCCACATGTCCAGCCTCAGATAAACAGGAACTGACACCCAAAGAAAGCCCAGGACAGGAGCATCCTTCCCCTTTATGTCCAAGCTGACGGAGTCCTCGGAGCGAGCAAGGGTTATGTTCCAGTACCCTTTGCACCACATCTGGCCCAACACTGACTCAGGTGTCGCTTCTCCCCCTCTCCCCCACGCCCCTGCAGCTGCTGGCCCAGCCCTTGTGCCCTTCACTGTCAGCTTCACCATCACCAACCTGCGCCACACGGAGGACATGCATCCAGGCTCTGCGAAGTTCAACTCCACAGAGTCAGTTCTACAGTATCTGGTGAGAGCCCCCTGCTACCCATTTTTCTTTCCAACTGCCGCCCCACCCCTCTTTGCTCCACTTTGGAGGATAGGGAGGGCTAGGGAGTCAGGCAGTTCTCAGTTCAAAGCTTGGAGCTGCCGCAGACAAGCGATGTGACTTTGGAGTAGTGACCGGTCTTGTGGTATTGTTTCCTCCTCTGTAAACAGGGACGATAACACTTATCCCAAAGGGTTCTTTGCTATAAGAGAATGAAATGTGGTATGAGAAGGTTAGGGAGCTGTTGTTTTATGTTAAAATGCTATATTTTAAATGATGATTAGTTGTATACTTATTTTTTACCCATCTGCTCCTTCCTACTCAGCTCCAGCCCTTGTTCACTAACAGCAGCATTGGTTCGCTCTACGCTGGCTGCAGACTGACCACACTAAGGTGAGCCTGCCCTTGGTCTGGCCTTCGGAGGTGTGGCAAGGTGTGGGCTGGCCGGGTTGGCCAGGGCTAGACTACGCTATGGGAAGCAAGGGGCCTAGAACCCTTAAGGAGGTGCTCACCCTCAGGTGCTAACCCTAGGCTTGCACAGCCCTAAGAGTTAGCCCGGCCCTGGCCGGTTGGCTCAGCGGTAGAGCGTCGGCCTAGCGTGCGGAGGACCCAGGTTCAATTCCCGGCCAGGGCACACAGGAGAAGCGCCCATTTGCTTCTCCACCCCTCCGCCGTGCCTTCCTCTCTGTCTCTCTCTTCCCCTCCTGCAGCTAAGGCTCCATTGGAGCAAAGATGGCCCGGGCGCTGGGGATGGCTCTGTGGCCTCTGCCTCAGGCGCTAGAGTGGCTCTGGTCGCAACATGGCGACGCCCAGGATGGGCAGAGCATCGCCCCCTGGTGGGCAGAGCGTCGCCCCCTGGTGGGCGTGCCGGGTGGATCCCGGTCGGGCGCATGCGGGAGTCTGTCTGACTGTCTCTCCCTGTTTCCAGCTTCAGAAAAATGCAAAAAAAAAAAAAAAAAAAGAGTTAGCCCGTCCTTAAATGTGCTATCTGGGTGTGGGTGCCTTGCTTGCCTCACCCTGTTCCCAGGCCAGGTGCTAGTGCTGTGTCCCTCCCACTTGAGATCATCCAATCAGACAGGCAGGCCTGCAGCTGTGAATGGGCCACACCCTACCACACTTAGAAGGACGTGGGCAGCAAGCAGCAGGGCAGCAAACAGCAGACCAGCAGGGCAGCACAAGCCATTTATTTTTTGAAGGAAAGCTCTTGGCAGTGGAAAGGCTGTTTTTTTGACATTGCAGATGACAGTCCACATACCAAGAAATGAAACCTCAATGGATAGGTGCTGGAGTTACCCTGGCTTAGATGTTCCATGTCCCAGAGGGAACCAATATCTCTTATAACAGCTCTGTGCATTAACAGGGTCACCTACATCTAAGAAAGCCTGTGCAAAGCTCTAGCTTCCTGATGGGTACTGATGGCCATTTAAGGTCCTTCCAGAAAAGATGTGGATCATCAACCAGGGGCCATTTTCATCACAAGCAGTGTCGCCAGGCAGTACAACTCACATTGCTCCTTTATCAAGTGTCTAGGAGTCCAGAGCTAGAAACTGCTTAACTCTGGGTACCTTCTATCCTGCTGAGGTGCCAGGGACACTGTTTCCCCCACCAGTGCTCGGTGACAGGACAGCCTGCTGGTCCCCCCAGGCTATCCCTTCAGGCCGAGCCTCTCCGGCTGCCCCGGAGAGACAGCACTGCGGGAGGCAGGTGGGCAGCGGTGGGGCCTCTGCTCTGCAGCATCTCCTGCTCAAATGCTCAGAGCCAGAGCTTGGGCTGGATCAGCCTTCTGAGAGCTGATGAGTCTCCATCCAGAGCTGCTATCCCATTTCCCTGGGAACTGTGCTGTGGCTGCTTTGTAAATATTCGTTTAATTCATTAATTAACTACAAGCACTTCTGTTGTACCTGGCTGGGTATTTTATATCCATCATTTCTGAATCCCATGACAACCCCAGCAAGTTAGTGTTCTCCATGCTGAAGACACTAAGATGAGAGAGCTGAGTCAGAGAGAAGCCATGTGGATTATTCAACAAGGGACAGAGCTAAGGTTGAGTTGATGGTTGTTGGACTCTAAGACATCCATTCTGGTCCTTGGTGGCTCAGAGATACCCCTTATCTTGTGAGTGTCTCACGCCTGGACCAGGAGAGCAGATAAGCAGCCATCCACAGACAAGAGGACTGAGAAAATGATGTCTCAGTCCTGTCTCCATCTCTATGTCCTCCTTTTCCCAGGTCTGAAAAGGGTGGAGCAGCCACTGGAGTTGATGCCATTTGTACCCACCGTTCTGACCCGGCAGGTTTCATGCTGGACAGGGAGCAACTCTACGGGGAGCTAAGCCACCAGACCCATGGTGTCACTTGGCTTGGTCCCTACATCTTGGACAGGGATCATCTCTATGTCAATGGTGAGCATCTGGTGGTGACAGTGTCCCCTGCAACACATGTTAGAGTTTTCTGTCGATGCTCTGAACTCTGGCCAGAGCACACAGCCATGTCTGCTTCTCAGTTTCTCTCCCCTTACTTTTCCTCTCCTTGGGAGGTCCCCATTCTCCACCATGTGTGTATGCATCATACACAGAGAAAGGTGGAAAGTCAGAGAACAGTTATAGGAGGCACAACTCACTGTCTATAGGGAGGCAACCTCTTGATAGCATCTGCTCTTCCACCAATGGCCCAACCCCTTCATCCTTTTCTTAATAACCTTTGAGACATCCCACCTCACTCTTACCCATTCTGCAGGTTACAGCAGACCAGCCTTAACCTCCACCCCCCATGGTAAGTGTTCAAACCTGAGATGGCCCCATGACCCTACAGTGATTGGTGGGGGCAACTGGGCAACTAGTTTCCCTCCCCTATAGCTAAGGCCTCAATGAGGGCAAGGAGGTCTTTAGGCCCTTATTATGCTCCTGCCCCCAACTTCTGACACAGTTTGGGCATCAAAGCCAAAGTGTCTCTGGCATCTCCGAGGTGAAGCTGCGTCGTTCTCATTTCTGATGCTTCCTCCTCAGTTTCTGAGACTTCCACACTCTCCTTGGGAACTTCAGTTGGTCCTACATCCTTCTCCAGTTCTACAGGTAAGAGCCTTCCCTCCATGTCCACTACCTTTCCAGCTACATGCCTCTGTGCTTCACAACGAGAGACCAAGACAGTGTGCACGGGCAGGTCAAGGCAAGGGGACAGTGTGGGGAGGGTAAATTCTGGGGCCACACCCTCAGGGCAGCACAGTCTAGCTCCATCCTTTGGATGGAACTCTGTGACTTCAGGTTTTCAGTCCGCAACTGAAGGTGTAGCTCCTTTTTTTTTTTTGTATTTTTCTGAAGTTGGAAACAGGGAGGCAGTCAGACAGACTCCTGCATGCGCCGGGATGCAGGGATCTACCCGGCACACCCACCAGAGGGCGATGCTCTGCCCATCTGGGGCGTCGCTCTGCTGTAACCAGAGCCACTCTAGTGCCTGAGGCAGAGGCCAAGGAACCATCCTCAGCGCCCAGGCCAACTTTGCTCCAATGGAGCCTTGGCTGCAGGAGGGGAAGAGAGAGAGAGAGAGACAGAGAGAGAGAGAAAGGAGAGGGGGAGGGGTAGAGAAGCAGATGGGCACTTCTCCTGTGTGCCCCGGCCAGGAATCAAACCCGGAACTCCTGCACACCAGGCCGATGCTGTACCACTGAGCCAACCGGCCAGGGCCAGGTGTAGCTCCTTTTAATGCACACTTTGCTTTCTGTTAAGGGTTTGTATCAGTCAGCTCTTACTGTATAACAAATGAGCACCACGTCTACCAGTTTAAAACAATCATTTACTGCTATTCATGAGTATATAGGTCAGCTCTGCAGCTTGTCTGCACTAGGCTTCCCCATGGGCCTGCGGCTACCTATAGACTAGCTAGGTGACTCTGCTTCTGTAAAATGCCTGACTGATGGGTGGGGTGCCTCAGTTTTCATAATCCAACAGACTAACTCCAGCTCATTCATATGGGGGTCCCAGAGTCCCTAGCAGCAAGAGAGGTCATGCCTCAATGCATAAAATCCTTTCAAGCCTCTGCTTGGATCACATTTCTATTGTCTCATTGGCCAAAGCAAGTCATGGCCATGTTAGAGTCAAGAGATGAAGAAATAGGCCCCATCTCTTGGCAGAAAGGGCTGCTAACACCACATGGCAAATGTGTAGGTATATAAAGCTGAAGAATTGCTGGCCATTTTTTTTTTTTTTTTGTATTTTTCTGAAGCTGGAAATGGGGAGAGACAGTCAGACAGACTCCCGCATGCGCCTGACCGGGATCCACCCGGCACGCCCACCAGGGGGCAATGCTCTGCCCCTCCGGGCGTCGCTCTGCCACGACCAGAGCCACTCTAGCGCCTGGGGCAGAGGCCAAGGAGCCATCCCCAGTGCCCGGGCCATCTTTGCTCCAATGGAGCCTTGGCTGCGAGAGGGGAAGAGAGAGACAGAGAGGAAGGGGGGGGGGGTGGAGAAGCAAATGGGCACTTCTCCTATGTGCCCTGGCCGGGAATCGAACCCTGGTCCCCCGCACGCCAGGCCGACGCTCTACCGCTGAGCCAACTGGCCAGGGCCTGCTAGCCATTTTTATAATCTACCCCAAGTGACCTGCCAAGGAACTTGTGACTACATGGCCTTAAGTGACCTGAGGTGTGAGGGGAGTCAGTTAGTG